>NW_007252327.1:445375-517441 GCF_000164805.1 Carlito syrichta
TTTTTTTTTTTTTTTTTTTTTTTTGTGACTATTGTGAATGGGATTGTGCTTTTAATTTAGGTCTCTGCCTGCTTGTTGTTGGGGTATAGGAATGCAACTGTCTTTTGCAAGTTTATTTTGTACCCTGAGATTTTGCCAAAGTCCTTTACCAGTGCAAGCAGATTTTTGACAGATTCTCTTTGATTTTCAAGTTATAAGATCATTTCATCAGCAAAGAGCAATAACCTGACTTCCTCTTTTCCTATTTGGATACTCCTGATTTCCTTGTCTTGTCTAATTGCCCGAGCTAGGACTTCCAACACAATGTTGAACAAGAGGCGTGAGAGTGGGCAGCCTTGTCTTTTTCCAGTTTTCAGGGGAAATGTTTCCAGTTTCTGTCCATTTAGCAATATGTTAACTGCGGACTTATCATAGATGGCACTTACTATTTTGAGGTGTGTTCCTTCTATACCTAGGTGTTTAAGGATTTTTATCAAGAAAGGATGCTGGATTTTATCAAAAGCTTTTTCTGAATCTAATGAGATAATCTTGTGGTTCTAGTTTTTACATCTGCTGAAGTATTTAATTACATTTATGGTTGCAAATGTTGAACCAGTCCTGCATCCTGGGGAGAAAACTTACTTGGTCATGGTGGATGAGATGTGTTTTTGGATCTGATTTGCTAGAATCTTTTGAGGTTTTTTGCATCTTTTTTAATAAAGGATATTGGCTTATAGTTCTTTTTTTGTTGAGTCTTTACCCAGTCCGGGTATCAGTGTGATGTTAGCTCCATAAAATGATTTGGAGAGAATTCCGTCTTTCTCAATTATCTGGAATACTTTCAATAGAATTGAAATCAACTCCTCCTTGTATGTTTTCTAGATTTCTGCTGGAAAGCCATCTGGTCCAAAGCTTTTTTTTTTTTGTAGGTAGTTTTCACAGAGTCAATTTCCTGGGTTGTTATTGGTCTATTTAGTGTCTCAATGTCTGCTGTTGTGTGATGTCAGAAAGTCACCATTTCATTTAGGTTATCAAGTTTGTTTCCATACAGGTGTACATAGTAATCTCTGATAATCTTTTGTATTACTTCGGGGTCAGTTGTGATTTGATCTTTTATTTCTGATTGTGTTTATTTGGGCTTTTTCTCTTTTATTGGTCATTCTGGCTAAGGGGTCAGTCTTGTTATTTCTTTCAAAGAACCAGCTTTTTGTTTTGCTGATGTTTTCTATGATGCAAAAGGACACTATGATATTTCTATGATATTTTTGTCTTCTATGTCCCGTATTTGCACTCTTATTTTGGTGATTTGGATTCTTCTGCTCAAGTTGGGGTTTTGATGGTCGTCTCTTTCCAGCTCCCTTAGTTGATTTGTTAGGCTCTTCACTTGTGATCTTTCCATTTTCTTGATGTGTGCTCATAGAGATATAAATTCCCCTCTTAGAACTGATTCACGGCATCCCAGAGGTTTTGGTAAGATGTTTCCAGGAATCTTTCAATCTTTCAACATCATGTTGTTTAGTGTCCATGTCCTTGTGGGCTTTGGAGAAATGCTGTTGGTGTTAATATTTATTTTTATTCCACTATGGTCTGAGAATGTGCATGGCAAGATTTCAACCTTATGGAATTTGTTTGTGCTTGATTTATGGCCAAGGATTTGATCAATCTTGGAGTATGTTCCATGTGGTGATGAGTAGAATGCATGTTCTGCAGTTGTTGGGTGGAATAATCTGTAGGTATCTATTCAGTCCATCTGGTCGAGTGTCAAGTTTAAGTTCTAGATCTTCTTGTTGATTTTTTTGCCTTGATGATCTATCTAATGCTGTCAGTGGGGTATTCATGTCCCCTGCTATAATAGTGTTAGAGTCAATATTTTTTAAAATTTATTTAGTAGTTGCTTTATAAATCTTGGTGCTCCTGTATTGGGTGCATATATGTTTAGGATGAATATTTCTTGTTGAGGGATTGGACCTTTTATCATTATGTAGTGTCCTTTTGCATCTTTTAAGTTTTTGATAACTTAAAGGTTATTTTGTCTGATATTAAGATCGCAACTCCTGCCTTCTTTTGTGATCCATTTTTTTTGGAAACTTGTTTTCTATCCATTAACTTTGAGTCTCTGTGTGTCCCTTGTGGTGAGATAAGTCTCCTGGATGCAGTAAATAATTAGGTCATGGTTTCTTATCCAGTTTGCCATTCTGTGTCTTTTCAATGGTGCATTTAGTCCATTCACATTCAGGCTGATTATTGAAATGTGACTGTCATGAGATTCTTATAATGTTTTTTCTTTGTTTGCTTCTTTTCTTTTGGCTTTGGGATTATAATATGTGTTTTCAAGCTTCTTGTTGTGCTATATTCTCTTTGATTCTGTGCTCTGCTGTTCTCTTGGGAAGAGTGTGGTCATTCTTTTTTTTCTTTCTTCTGTGCTTAATACCTTCTATAGTGTCTGCTACACAGCTGGTCTGGAAGAGCTGCACAATCTCTTAGGATTGGATGTCTGGGAAGACTTTTAATTGTCCATCACTGATGAAACTGAGCTTGGCTGGATAGGAAATTCTTGGTTGAAATTGTTTTTCTTTGACGACTTTGAATATACGGTTCCAGTCCCTTCTTGCTTGTAGTGTTTCTGCCTATATGTCTGCTGCTATTTTGACTGGTTTTCCCTGGTAGGTAGTCTGACATTTCTCTCTTGCTGTCTTTAGGCTTTTTTCTTTTGTGCCTACTTTGTGTAGGCTAATTACTATGTGTCTAGGGGGTGGTCTTCTCATTTGATGTCTTGTGGGAGTTCTCTGTATCTCTTGTGCTTAGCTGGTCATATCTCTTGGATTACCTTCTGGAATACTTGTTCCAAGTTGTTCTCTATTTCCTTTTTTTCTTCTGGGATACCAATCAGGCATATGTTCGGCCTCTTGATATAATCGCACATCTCTTGTAGGTTCTGTTCTTTCTTCTGAGTCTTCTTTCTATTTTTTTTTACAGATCGGGTTAATTCCATGTTCTGGTCTTCAAGTTCTGAGATTCTTTCTTCAGCTAGATTAATTCTGCTTTCCATGCTTGTCATCTTGTTATCTATTTCCTGGATGAAATTTTTTATTGCCAAGATCTCTGTTACATGTTATTTCAGTGTTGCATCTTGTCTTTCTTGAGTCTTATTCACTCTTTCAATCCATTCCCTAAACCCTGTGATATTCTAGGGACAGTCGTTAGTGACTTCCATTGTTGGGCACCAAGATCTGATTTTTCAGGAGTTTTCTCTTTGGTACACTTGAAATTGCCTGAGGCCTTCCTTTGGTTTTTCCTCATTTGTGACAGATCTCTTATTTTTCTCTTTAGTTCTGTTCTACAGTGTCAGTGGGAGAGGCTTTCCATTCTGATGTTTTCTCAGTCCTCTATTCTTCCCTGATCTGGGCTCTGGATTTGTTCTATTTTGAAATAGGACAGTGGATTAGAAGTTTTGCTGTCCCTTGTAGTTTTTGAAATTCAAATAAAGTAGGGGATGGGGCGCAAGGAATCGGCAACTACTTGCAAATTAAAATGCTCACTTATTGGTGGTAGGTGTTCCCTGAGACCCACTCCCCACCACCACTCTACATGATGATGAAAAGCAGAAACCAGTGCAAAAGCAATTAAACACATACACACATACACCCCAAAACAAACTGGAATAACAACAAAGTGAAACAAAACAAACAAACAAAAAAAAACCAAGGAAACCAAACACATACACACACATGCCTAGCACAAAGTACACAGAGAAGAAAAACAGACAGACTGGAGGAAAAAAAGGTGGGAGGGGATTCAGGTCAAACCCTCACACATATATTGACACACACCCTAAACTATAGAAAATGAATATTAAAAAACCCAAAAGAACAAGAGCAAAAAACAACAAAATCGAAAGATGAACACTCAATCATTCACATACACATATAAACAGAAAACGACAAATAAAAGAAGAAACAGAAGAAGAAAAGAAAAAAATTGGGGGGGATGCATATCAAACCCTCACATACGCATTCATGCACAAAGGAAAAACATTTTTAAAGTAGATGAACTAACAGTCAAAAATTTTTTTTAATTTTTTTAATTGAAAATTAAAAAAAAAAACCCTGCTCTCTTGTGGTAAGCTCTGTAATTGTTCCTCTAATCTGGTCTCTCCTGCAGAGCCACCTCTTTCACTCTCTCCTTAGTGTCCAGAGTAGGGAAAGAGAAGGGGCAATGGAGGTGGGTGGGGCTGCAGTCCTCCCCTCCCACTCTCATATGGTCAGGAAGCGTCCTGTGGTGAGGTGCAGGGTTGTCTCTTCCCCAGGTATGTACTCGCAGGGGGTGCCCCAGCCAGGCCTATCCTGAAATGGAGTTCTTCTATTGCGACTGACGTCCAGGCTCTGCCTGGGTTTATCCCTCTCAGTTGTGGCCCAGTTACGTGGGTCTGACATTCAGAGGATTGCTGGGGAGGAGGGGTTTGGGTCAGCCCCAGACTTACCACTGATCTCTTTGGAGTACTTCCTCTTCCTTTTCTGGGTCCCCCCTTCCCGCCTCCCCTCTCCCATGGCTGGATCAGGGTAGGGGGTGGGGCACCTGGATCTCAGCACTCGTCAGGTCCCTCTGAAGTTTGTACTTTCAGAATATTCCCTCCGGGTCACAATCAATCTCTGAATAGTTGATCCGCCAGTCACAGAGATCAGGTCTGTTGCTCTGTGGTGATCAAGTCAGAGTACTTTCCTGCCCCGCCTTCAAGATGGTGGTAGGGTGCCTCTCTTGTTCTCATCAATGGGAACTTGTCTCTGTACTCCCTCTATATTCCCTGCCAGAGCCCTGCCAGGTGCTGAAGTGGTGAGACAAAGCCAGGAGTCAGTAGTCTCTCTCCTGCTTCAAAGATGAGGTAGAGCTTGGGGCGACAGTTTCTCCCCGGCACTTTTTCAAAGGAAAACTTCTGTTCGTTTTTTGTTTGTTTGTTTGTTTGTTTATTTTTGAGTTGGAGTCTCACTCTGTCGCCCAGACTGGAGTGCAGTGGCCGCTCCCGGCCACCGCAGCCTTGACCTGCTGGGGTCTGGCGATCCTTCCGCCTCAGCCTTCCAAGTAGCCGGAATTACAGGCATGCACTACCACACCCGGTTGATTTTTTGATTTATTGTAGAAATGAGGTCTTGCTGCCCAGGCGGGTCTTGAACCCGCGGGCTCAGGCAATTCACTCACCTCAGCCTCCCAAAGGCGCGGGGTTACAGACTGAGCCACCAAGCCCGGCTTCTGTCCGTTTTTTAAAAAAAACAATGGTACTCTGCTCCTGCAACCTGGGAAGAGCCAGGGATGAAGCAGAGAAGCTGCAGCACCAGCTGTTGTACCAGGTGCCCGACCGACTTCTCATGAGCCCCACTTAGTCTCTCCCAGCATTTTCTTCCCAGGCAGGATTTGTTGATTTAAAAAAAAAAGAAAATGGTGCTCAGTTTCAGCATCCTGGGAATCACTAGGGTCCAAGCCCAGCTGCTGTGGCACCAGCCACTGCACCAGGAGAGCCCTGGCCACTAGCTCCCTAGCTCTCACTCAGTCAACCACTCACATGCCCACTTACTCACCAGCACGTACACAAAATTTTCCATACACTCACTCACACGGGGACTCACATAGTCCATATGGCTCGGCCTCTATCTTCCCAGCTCCTCCAGAATGGGCTTTTCAACTATTGATACTAAAACAATTGGATATTCATATGCAAACATTTTAATCTAGATACAGAACTTAAACCGTTCATAAAATTAACTTGAAGTGAATCATAGATCTAAATGTAATTACAAAACTATATACAAAACTATAAAACTTCTAGGAGACAACAGAAGAGAAAATCTAGGTGACCTTGGGTTTGATGAATTTTTAGCTATAATGCCAAAAGCACATCCATGAAAGAAAAAATTGATATTAGAGTTTATCAAAATTAGAAACTTCTGTTCTGCGAAAGACAACATTAGAGAATGAAAAGACAAGCCATAGATGCAAGAAAATATTTGCAAACATCTATCTGATTTAAAAAAGGTTTTTATGTAGAAAATACAAAGAATGATCAAAACTCAAGGGAGAAAAAACAAAGGAGAGGAGAGGAGAGGACAGGACAGGACAGGACAGGACAGGAAAGGAAAGGAAAGGAAAGGAAAGGAAAGGAAAGGAAAGGAAAGGAAAGGAAGGTATTGGTGAGGTTGTAGAGAAATCAGAATCCTGACACACTGCTGTTGAGAATATAAAATGATGCAGTCACTTTGAAAAACAGTCTAACAAGTCTTCAAAATGTTATACTTAAAGTTGCCATTTGGCCTAGCAATTTCACTCCTAAATATATACCCAAGAGAACTGAAAACATATGTTTACACAAAAACTTGTATACAAATGCTCTTGGCAGTATTATTTGTACAACCTATAGGCAGAAAAAACCCAAATGTCTATGAACCAATAAAAAAATAAACAAAATGTGGTATATCCATATAATATTATTCAGCCATAACAAGGAATTACGTCCTGATACATGCTACAAACATAGATAAGCCTTGAAAACATTAAGCAAAGTGACAGAAGCCAGTTCAAAAAGATCACATATAAATCCATTTACATGAAGCATCTAAAATGAGTAAATACACAAGGACAGAAGGTAGACTTGCTTAGGGCTGGGATGAAAGGGAGAATGCAGAGATTGGGGATGACAGTTATGGGTGCAGAGTTTCTTTTTGAAGTGATAAAAAGGTTCTAAAACTAATTGTGCTGATGGTAGCACTACCCTGTGAATATACTAAAAACCACTGAACCATAAACTTTAAATGGGTAAACTGCATAGTATGTGAATTATGTATCAATAAATCTGTTACCAAATATATTGCCATCTAAATGTTGATGACTCCCAAATAAAGTTGCCAAATTTCACAAGTAAAAATATTGCATGGTTCACACTTACAATGAAAAGTATTCATTGTGTATCTGAAAGCAAACTTAACTGGAGGTTCTGCGTTTTATCTGGGAGCCATACTCCCAAATCTATTCTCTCCAATTTAGAACATAATTATACTCAATTTATGATCCAGGTATCCAACCACATAATAAACAGTTCTATTTGGTCATGCCCCAAATAACAAACAAACATAAACAAAGCTAAAATTACTTCTCATTTCCTCTTAGGTCAAAATATGGGAAAGCTTGTACCTGGTACCTCAGGGCTTATAGAGGTCTCCCGGAGTCCCCTCTCTACCTTCATTGTATACTAGTAGTATACTATAACCAGTAGTTGTTCAATCACACGTGGAAGAGTTTCGATATGTTAATGAACAGTGCCCATGCTGGTGACGACGGGCTGAAAATTGGCTCCCTTCTCCCAGTGCTTTGCCACTATCACGTTTGACCTTCTAATCTCGCAGTGTACCAATTACTTTCAAAAAAAATACCTGATATCTTCACTCTCCTGCTTGAAATCTTTCAATGCATCGGCTTCCAGTCTGAGCATAAGTCCATTCACTCACCTTCTGTGGTTTAGAGAGCCATACAAGAACTGATCTCTTCTCATCCCTCTTGCTACACTCTGGTGACCATGCTCTTCCTGACTTCACAGAGCAGCCAAAAGAACCTGTCAGCCTCCACCACCCTAAAGGTGCCATACTCACCTTGCCTCCAGATTTTTGCATATGTTGTTCCTTCTGCCTGATCTTCCCCATCCCAATCCATTCCCATAAATTCTTACCTGAGTAACTCCTAACAACATGCAGGTTCTAGCTTAAAACACCAAACCCTACATTACCTCCTCTCTGCAGCCAGTGTTGAGGTAGACACCGTGGGTTTCTCATAAAAAGCTCTAAGAGTGGCCTCTCATAGAAGACTCTTATCGTTCATCTCCTCACCTATCGACCCCCTGACTGTCTAGAGACGCCACCAGCAAAGGGGTGTCTCTACCAGGTTAGACATTTTAGACCTACAGTATCTGGCATATAGTAAGCATTCAAAAAGTAATATGAATCAATTCAAAAATAACCAAAAGTTAAAAAGAGATAACAAAATGTTTTCAGGGTCTAGCTGAATATTTATCACTACACCCTCAAAATCAAAACCACAGAAATACCCATAATAATTCAATCATATGAGGAAAATTTTCTTGAAAATATCAGTTTGGGTTTATCGAAATACTTCAAAATCCCAAATAAGGAAAAAATTCAGATTACCGCTTCCTCCTACCCCACACACATATATAACTACTTTTAGGGGTAGGGGAAAATATACACCGACTTTTTAAAAGGTACTTACGATTTTATATCCTTATCTTAGCCAAGAAATCTAACACAATTGTGAGTTAAGAACAAAACTGTCTTAAAGAAACAGAACTATCACTTTATTTAAAAGAACTATAATGTTTAAGCAAGTCTTGATGTCATATCATATTCTAAAATGAACCTAAATCATATTACAAAATTATAGACAACATAACCAAATAAAATAAAATTTAAAATAAGTAAAGAGACATCTATAGGAAAAAAACACAAGAGTGAAAGATAAATCTAGAAATGAGGTTAGAACCCAAAACATAAGCTTCACAGTCCTGTATATTTGCAAGAGATGCATCTAAAATGTGGCTGTACCTGGCTGGTGGTGGTTTATCCCAGTCACTGGATCATGTGAATTCTAATATCCTTGTATTACCACCTCTGTATTACCACCCCTTGTAAACAATATAGGCATGCAGAACATATTTCCATATCTAATATGTGATATTTCTCAGGTCTTCTTTCAATATCATCTTCCTTCTAATACTTCTGAAATCTCATGCTCACTGTTTTTATTATTCTTCAGTCTTTTCTATTTAAAAATTCTTCTTTTAAAAAATATCCTGTTATAGTAAATGTTCAGGGTCCACTTTATAAGTGAGAACATGTGATACCCAGTTCTTTGTTTCTGTGATAGAGCACTGAGTATTATAGACTCTAAATCCATCCAAGTTGCTACAAAGTCCATATGTTTGTCCTTCTTTATGGCTGCGTAATATTCCATCATGTACATGTACCACGTTTTTGTTTTTGTTTTGAATTGGAGTCTCACTCTGTCACCCAGACAGGAGTACAGTAGCCGCTCCTGGCCACCGCAGCCTCGACCTGCTGGGCTCCGGCGATCCTTCCGCCTCAGCCTTCCAAGTAGCCGGAATTACAGGTGCGTGCTACCACGCCCGGCTGATTTTTTGATTTATTGTAGAGATGAGGTCTCGCTGCCAAGGCGAGTCTCGAGCCCACGGGCTCAGGCAATCCACTCACCTCAGCCTCCCAAAGGTGAGGGATTACAGGCTGAGCCACCAAGCCCGGCTTGTACCACATTTTTTTAATCCAGTCCAGTTTCGATGGGCAGCATGGTTGGTTCCATGCTTTTGCAATTGTGAATAGTGCTGCAATAAACATCTTTTTGGTAGAATGAGTTCCTCCTGATATATTCCCAGTAAGGGGATTGCTGGGTCATATGGAAGGTCAATTTCTAATTATTGTAGAAATTGCTACATTGTTTTCCATAGAGGATGAACTAGTTTGCATTCCCAACAGCAATGTAGAAGCATTCCCTTTTCTCTGCATCCTCTCCAGCATCTGTTGCTTTTTGTTTTATTAATGATGGCCATTCTTATTGGGGTTAGGTGGTATCTCAGTGTGGTTTTGATTTGCATTTTTCTGATGATTAGTGAGACTGAGCACTTTTTGTGTGTCTGTTGGTTACCCATACGTCTTTTGGAAGTGTCTATTTATGTCTTTTGCCCACTTTTTTAATGAGGCTGTTTTGTTGGAGTTTTTTTTTTTTTTTTTCCTTTCAGCACATGGGTTGGAGTTATTTTCTGTTCATAAGTGAGAACATTAACCATAGTACTATAAGAAGGGGATTGGCAGTAGCGGGACACTGCAGGGGAGGAGGGAGGTCACATAGCATCAACAAGGGTACCTGATCTCAAATCAGGCCAAGTGGGGACCAGAGGAGGTCCAAATTTTATATGTATGATGACCACTTGTAGACCTAATCCTGAATTGTACCCCAAATCTTTAAAATTAAAAAGAAATGTTCACTTCTAAGACATATCTTAGTTGTTATTGAACTAAAAAAAAAAAAAAAAGATGAAGAGTGACTTATTTAGGCATCTAAGCAGGAAAAAAAATGTCATTTATGAAGGAATTCAGGCTGTCCTCAGACATATTCCCATTAGAAAAAGGGGCAAAACAGTCTGTGGGAAAGGTAAGGCTCAAGAACATTAAACCCAGTCAGGTTGTGGTGCCAGTGAAGAGACAACAGAGGCATTTTTAAACATCTAAAACCAGTCTTGGGAAAAAGCTTAACAATTAAATTTAGTCCATTAATAAATGAATTGGGCCAGGTGCAGTGGCTCACACCAGTAATCCCAGCACTTTGGGAGGCTAAGGCAAGAGGATTGCTTGAGCCCATGAGTTCGAGACCAGCCTAGGCAACATAGTGATACCTCATCTCTACTAGCGGAAGATAAAAAAAAAAAATCAGCCGGGTGTGGCGGTGCATTCTTGTTGTATCAGCTACTTAGGAGACTGAGGCAGAAGGATCACCAGAGTCCAGGAGGTCTAGGCTGTGGTGAGCTGTGATTGTGCCCCTGCTCTCCAGCCTGAATGATGATAGAATGAGACCCTGACTTTAAAAAAAAAAAAAAAAAAAAAAAGAGAGAGAGATAAATTGAAATAAAGAATTTGCAAATGGGAAAGTCTTGATAAAAGGACCAGTGATGAGCACTGAACTCATAAAAACTTAGAATGTATATCAAGTAATTATGCATTTGTTTACAGAACAGAATATAAGTATTATAAACCTAGACAATGTAACAATAGTACCCTATTAAAGTTAGGAGGCAGGTCAGGGGAGATGGAAAGAATCATGAGAACTAATTTCAAAGCAATGCATGCACACACTCATGTATCATTGAAATGTGTAATTTAAGAAAATAACTCTAACCTCGTAATGTTTAATGTTTTTCACAATTTTTGCTTAACTTTTGAGGTATCTTTTAGGAAGTAATATCTCTGTGGTCAAGAAGCATTCTTTGAACTTCAATTCTCCCTTCAGTTTCACTTCAACTTTTTCTTCTTTTAAATTCAAGTAAAATCAAGTTTAATACTTTTTATTTAAACAGCATCTGTATTATGGTCCAAATTTTAATAAAATATCTCATTGTCTTTTCTTCTATCAATAAATTGCATGGAATGCTTTCTAGGATGACAGAAGCATAATGTTCATGATGGTAATTTCTGGGTGGTAGAATTGGGATAATTTAAATTTTTCTGTATTGTTCGAATTATTTTAAATGTACATATATCATTTTTATAAAACCATTCAATTTTTCTAAAAAAAGAAGAAAAAACATACATATATATATATATATATATATATATATATCTCCCCTCAGGCCAGGAGCAGTGGCCCATGCCTTTAATTTCAGCACTTTGTAGACCAAGGCAGAAGAACTGCTTGAACCCAGGAGTTCAAGACCAGTATGGGCAACACAGGAAGACCTCATCTTTACAAAAAATAAAAATAAAAAAATTAGCCAGGCACGGTGGCACAAGTCTGTAGTCCTAGCTCTTCAGGAGTCTGAGGCAGGAGGACTGCTTGAGATCAGGAGTTTGAGGCTGCAGTGAGCCATGACCAAGTCACTGCACTCCAGCCTGGGCAATAGAGTGAGATCCTTTACTCAAAAATAAATAAGTAAACAAAATAAAATAATATCAGCAGCTAACACTCTATAGGATCCTCATATTTCCTCAGCAGTGACAAGCTCATATCCTACAGTATTCCTGCAGAGCATGCCTCAGTATCATAAGATGGTAATGTCAAAACCATCTCTTCTTAAGTATATTTTTCATTAGACCAAAATGCATATATATATATATATATATATATATATATATAACTGTGTGATTTACAACCACTTTTTTAACACAAAATAAGATGACAACTATAAAAATTTTGTGCCAGAATAAACTCAAGTTTTGTGTTCATCTAGTTCTAAATCACTTACTAACAGCTTCAACTGCAGGCAAAAAAGCATAAAACCAAACATATTTTGATTCACTCTAAAACTAAATCTTTTCAAACAAATTCCTTTTGCTCTACCAAGATTTATGCACAAAAGCTGGAAGGCTTCTACCCTCCAGCCTTAAAGAGATGCACTTGGAATACTGTTAAGCAGTTTGTTCCAGCTGTTTAAAGCTCCAATCCCAGGAGCCTGCCTCCTGGAGGCCTTGCAGACTTTACGTATTTAAAAACTAATAGAATGGGTCAGTCAAAGGACACACCGGAGGGCCACACTGGACAACAGCTGGGGGTGAGGGAAGCTATTAAGAAATTAAGAATGTACTAGAGGTACATAAGAAAACTCATTTTGAAAATATATTTTATAGTAATTACTGGAAAACATTTAAAATAGTACACATGTTATTGTGCTATCTAAATATTGGCAACATTAGCTTATTTGCTTCATTATTTTTATGAAACCAGATATCAATACGCTCCAGGATGCTTCCTAACCACTGAGTATTGACATATACCTTGAAAATCAGCCTAAGCTTAAAACTCAAGCCAGTATAACTAAGAATTTGTTTTATACATTAGTTTTATTCTTTTAATAGAAATAACAATCATCTCTGCAGTTCTTTTTTTGGTCCTTCACATGCTATGATAATTAACTTTTTCCTCAATACTTAATAAGTCTACTTAAATTTGCTAACCTATATAACTATAAAAAGGTTAGATCTTCATTACTCTTTTTTAATGGAAAATATAGCTTATTTAGAAAGTAAATTAAAGACAGAGAGAAAGAGGAGATTCACCTCCCCAAGGTAGGGGAGGAGACTTTTTTGTTTGTTTTTAAGAGTTGGGGTCTCACTCTGTCACCCAGACTAGAGTGCAGCAGCATGATCATGGCTCACTGCAGCCTTGAACTTGTGGGCTCAAGTTCTGCATTACTTTATCTGAAATGCACGAACAACCTTTTTAATGGGCATTACAACTTTCATTTTAAAGGTAAGGAAACTGACATAGCAAATACATACAAATAAATATGTAACCACGACGATGATAGGATTAAGGGATGATGATGATGATATCATTTCAAATATATTTTATCCCTTCTGTAAAAAGATCAACTCAATCTAAATAAACCCATAGGTATTCAACTTCCATACATTCAATATAAGAATATTTTTTGTGATTGCATCACCAAATCATAAACTTCATCATTATAATCCATTTCTAATAAACCCCAAGAGGGCAACTAAACTACCTAAAATTATTCAGAGCACAAGGATGCCTTGGCAATGACATTTTGATGAAAAACAAAAGAGATGAACAAATAAAACACTGTAGTCTTTAAATGTAGTGCTAGGGAAATTCCACAGATCAATACTTTCACTTCATAAGAATTTGTCACTGCTTGAGGCACACAAATTTCAGTAAATTTGACAAGAAAAAATATCAGAATTCTGTTCTGTGAAGCAATTGCAACTCAGAAGTTGTTCATTTTCAAAAACTATACATCAATTAAGAACCTCTTATAACAAACAAACGTAACAGATTTAGCCAACTTAAATATAGATCTGGTTATCACTGAGGCATAGGTTTCTACCTCTTACAGGCTCAAGTAAAACCAAATTTCTTTCAGTTTGAGTAAGATGAGAGAAAATGCATTGATATTTCCAGCAGCAAGAGTGGCATATTTTCCAGTAAGCTCCTTGTTCTCATTTCACTATTTTAAGAGCTCTGATCACTTCCAGTGTTGCTGTGCGGCAAGACCTGATTTGGGCTGCCTGGTCATTTTCATGGCATGATGCTTTACTAAAACTGTCTCCAAAAACTGTTTTTCTTCATATTTAGCTTTAGTGTATTTATATACAAAACACCCTTACGATGAAGCTGTGCCAAGGAAGAAACAGCTTACTAGAATTTCAGTTGACTTTGTTAAAGGAAATTATTTTAAATTAATGTGGCTACTGAACTGCTGCCATCCTTGACCTCAGAAAATATATTCCTTCTAATTTTTGCTGTGAACATTTATTTAAGTTCAATTCCAGCTCATGAGTGTTGACCATAAAGGAGTCTAAACCTTCCTGCTACTATTTCATATTCTTTTTCTAAACAAGGGCAACCACATGTTTGCTGCATTAGTATGCACAGCCAGATCACCATCATTAAGTGAAATCATCTATGTATTTTTGGTAGAATCTTTAACAACTTCCATGCCTGTCACTGAGATGGAACAAGGCTGTTTTGTTTTCAGAGAGCAACAATTTGATCTCTGGTTTATTAGATGGTGCTCAAAATATTTTTCCATATGCTTTTCGCAAAGAGAATCTGACATCAGCATGGTTTACCTTTACCAGTGAATGCAGGCTTTTTTCACCAAACATATCCCAGAGGAAGGTCAGGTCTTCCTGGCTATCCACATGTGGCTGCAGCTGGGCTGGCAGAGCAGCCAACAGCTCATACAGACCTATAAAATGAAAATAAAACACAAAGCGTAATCTTAGAGTGATCTCATTAATTTCGCTTAAGGTGTGTGTAAATGACAGCTGGAACATGCCGTTTTTACTGGATCTGTATTCTGGGCCATCAGGCTAAACAATTCTCCAAAGAAGCAAGGGAAGTTTTTTGATTTTCAAATTCCAAAGCAGTATGTATGAACAGACTAGTTTTTACCTTTCACAGTTGTCAACATGGCTACAGTCATCCAAGTTTACATAACCCGAGACAGAAAATGTGTACAGGTTTTCAAAAAAAGAAGAAAACGCATACATTCCTTCCCTTAATCGTTATTACATTTCCCTCAACCTGAGCCAAAGAGTGAAATGAGTCATGAATAGGAAAAACTTCCTTAGAAGAGCAGAAAATTGATAGGGTGGCCCATTAAAAAGGTTTTTTGTAGTTTCCAAATAGTTCCTACTAATAAAGCTTCAAAAACATTTGCATTATTTAACATCCAAAAGAAAGCTTACAAAGTAAGACAAAATAAATCATTCATAGTGCATTATCATAGTCAACCATTAACAAAAAAGGAAAGAATGTAGAACTTAGTTTATAACTCAGGGATGTAAAGTTTACCTAATACCCTCTGAAAGAGTTAAAGTAGCAGATGCAGGTTACATGTGGTGCCCTCACCGGACGCACCCAGGGTAGACAGTAGCTCAGTGTTCCACAGTAGCGCGCTACACAAACCATCCATCTCCATCAGAGACCATCAGACGCCTGTCCAAGAAATGTAACAGTGCCTGCCTGACTCCTTGGGGAGGTGACCTGGCAAAAGTCAATATCAACTCATAGCACATGTTTCATTTTCCAGTGGGATTATGTGAGGTAAAAAGGACAAAATTCCTTTTATTTCTGTCTGCTGTCTACGAAAACACCAAGACCTCTTGGGATCTACAACACACGGGACTGTTGTTATTTTTGGTCTGAATAAGTGCTGCTGTTCATCACTGGGACAGCTTTACAAGACATTTAACTAGCAAAAAATAGTAAAGTATGGGCTGCTGATTAGTATATCTATTATCTTCCTACGGCATTCTAATATTCTGCTAATCCATGATAATTCACAACCAAATGCATTAGATACCACTTTGAAACTCAGGTATGGAGCCTGAGAGATTTGACTAAATTCAAACATTCCCAGAGTCTTTTTTGGCCAAGAAAAGCTAAAATGCTCTACTAAAAAAAATCTTCTCCCAATTACATTCTGAAGTAGTCTTGATGGTTAACATTTATTCCTCAAAATCCTGGCATTCTGCCTAAACAAGCTCTTATTAACAATGTAGTAAAACTATTTTTTAGGTATTTCAACCTAACTCAATCTAGAACAATACAAGTCTCCTCCCTCTCTCTCTCTCTCTCTCTCTCTCTCTCTCTATATATATATATATATATATATACACACACACACACACACACATATATACATATAAAATCAATAATTGCCAAGATCAGTAGTTAAGGTAAGAGGTTCAAAATGTGAAATGTAAAAACGGTAGAATTTCATTATTTTGTTACAGAATTCAGGAGTTGCAAAATTAATTACATTGGTAATATGACTTAGAGTTTAATTAAGGATACTAATTAAACTGTGATATAATTTAAATGATATCACTGTAAGGAGGATTAATTGGGTCAATACATTAGAACAGTCTCTGCTACATGGCAAATACTGAGTTTCATATGTAACTCAGTGACTTTCAGTCATTGTATTATTATTATTGTTATTAATCATATTATTACTGAAAAAGCAAAAGCTTGGAACAAACAAACCTAGATTCAGACTTCAGGTCTACACTTGGAGCTTTTCACATAACTCATCTGAACCTTGTTTACCTCAAGAGTTTAAAAAGAAATGGCAAACCACACATAAGGTAAGTTTGCAAAGAACTAATACACAGACTCACACAAATGAGTGCACAGAAAATGTGAAATCTGAATAAGGTCAATGGATTATATCAGCGACAATTTCCTCATTGCAATACTTTATTAAAGTTATGCAAGATGTTACCATTGGAGAAAATTACATGAAGGATACATGGGTGTCTCTGTATTATTTTTTACAACATGTGAATCTACAATTATCTAAAAAAAAAAGAAATTGAAGTAAACATGGTTGTTGTAAGAATTCAATGCAATAACACACATGGCAGCATTTAGCCCTGTGGTTGGCACAGAGTAGTAATGATCGCTTTCCCTTAACATGTCTTCCTCCAGAATGAAAATGTCATTTCAATTCAATGTTTCAAAGTCAAAACAACAGCTTAGCTATATATTCCAACTGGATACAATACCATACTCAGAAATAAAACCACTCTCATCATTTACACATGGAAAGTATTAACTTTGCCCATGTACCGCTTATATTTTGTGGGAATACTTTTTTTTTTTTAATTTTCTGTTAGTAAAAGTTCATAAAGTTGAGTTTTCTGTTTTTTACTAGTTTTACGAAATCCTAATTTATATGCCACCACAGTCTGGTACTCTAGTGACAGCAGCAGTCCCTTCCTGAAGCTAGCACATCTAGTAACCATGACCAAAGCCAGAAGAGATAGGACAGTGCCAATCAAAAATAAAAGATATGGCTTAAAGGACCACCAGGCTGTGCTACGTCCAGTGTCACTGAAGGTAACATAAACAACTATGTACACTGAAATAAATTATATAAGCCCTAGAAACCATCTCTATCCATACACAAAACTGGGTCTGTGTGTTCTGACCCAGTGTTTTAAAATACTCCTATATTCAGTTTCTGGAGTTCCAATAGTGAAGAAACCCTATTAAATCCCATGGTTTTGGTCCTGGAGGTCAACTAATGAGAATTTAGACAGCAAGGAATATCTTTTAAAATTTTACTTAAGCCAGGTTCGGTGGCTCAGCCTATAATCCCGCGCCTTTGGGAGGCTGAGGTGAGTGGATTGCCTGAGCCCGCGGGTTTGAGACCTGCCTGGGCAGCAAGACCTCATCTCTACAATAAATCAAAAAAATCAGCCAGGTGTGGTAACGCATGCCTGTAATTCTGGCTACTTGGAAGGCTGAGGTGGAAGGATCGCCAGAGCCCAGCAGGTCGAGGCTGCGGTGGCTGGAAGCGGCCACTGCACTCCAATCTGGGCGACAGAGTGAGACTCCAACTCAAAAAAAAAAAATTTAAAAAATAAAATAAAATTTTACTTAAATATTCTTGGCCCCCGAACAAGAACTGGGACAACGAGTTACCCTACAATCTGCAGTCATGTAAACACATGAAAGCTTCATTTCAATTAATATTTATGGTAGCTATGAATCAAGCACTGTTCAAGCCTCTAAAAATCTAAGACAAATCAGACATGGTTCCTGCCCTTGGGAGTTTACAGTTCAGAAGAAAAGCACAGACCAGTCTATTAGTAAGTACAGGACAAAGTTACAGTATTGTGACAAAGACAAGGGTAGTGGTCAATTTCTGCAAAGGAGGAAGAGACATCAGAAAAGTCTTTAGAGAAGCAGTAACATCTGAGTTAGGTCTTTGCTATGGTTTAAATGTGGCCCCCAGAAAGCATGTTTTGGAAACTTAATCCACAATGCAGGAATGCTGGGAGGCGGGGCCTAATGGCAGTAGGGGCTCTGACCTCAGGAACAGATTAATGCCATGATCTCAGAAGCAGGTTTATTGTAAGAGGGGTGAGTTCAGTCTCCTCTTCTCTTTCCCTCTCTCTCATCCTCTCATCCTCTCTTCGCTCTTCTATCAAGACACAGTAAGAAGGCCCTTACCAGATGCCAGCTGCTCAATCTTGAACGTTCCAGCCCCCAGGACTATGAAGCCAAAATACTTCTGTTCATTATAATTCACCCAGTCTGTGGTATTCTGTTATAGCAGAAATTATGTGTATATATCTCTGTATGTGTGTGTTTATGTATTTATATATTTATACTTATCCTACTGGTTTTGTTTCTCTGGAGAATCCTAATACAACTGTTTTCTATCAAAATAGCACTCTCTTAACTTCAACTTCCTTGCAAGTGTATGGTAATTATCAAAGAGAACAAAGATAGATTTTGATTTTCTGACATTAAAAAAAATCTCTAGGCCGGGCACAATGATGGCTCAAGCCTGTAATCCCAGCACTATGGGAGGCCGAGGAAAGAGAGGATTGCCTGAGCCCAGGGGTTAAAGACCAGCCTGGGCAACTTGGTGAGACCTCACCTCTACAATATATCAAAAAGTTAGCCAGGCGTGGTAGCACGCATCTGTAGTTCTGGCTACTTAGAAGGCTGAGGCAGGGGGATCGCCTGAGCCCAGCAGGTCGACGCTAGGGTGGCTGTGAGCATGCCACTGCACTTCAGCCTGGGCAACAGAGTAAGACTCTGACTTAAAAAAAAAAATCTCTAAACATGGAAAAGTAATACAAAGTGCATAGTAGGCAAAAATTTTAAAGGCTAAGGAAGGTGTTTATAAATAATAGGAACTAATTGCAGAAACATGCAAAAATGTTTTAAGCCTGCTGTTTGGGAACTAAACATTGCAACCTATTCCCTTCTTTCCAAAGGAATTTTATATGACAAATTTTGGCCATATGAAATCATGAAAAGTAATATACTAATGAGAAGGCTTTCAGTACCATATAAATAGTTCACTTTGTGAGCCAGTTCATTAAGCCATCTCTTATGAAGACAATGATCTTAATTTAACTACATGGACTTATTTATTTGATTAGATTTAAATGTGCTATGGCTGGCTTTCCTGTTTCCATGCTATACTAAAGGGTAAATATATGTCACTTTTTTTGAAGTTCAAAACTATATGCTTTCAGATCACTGGTGTATTTAAACTGGACTTAAATATGCTATGGCTGTCTTCCTGAATCCATGCTATACCAAAAGATAAACATATCTTTATATCCTTTAAAATAAAAGACTATATGCTATCCCCCCAACAGCTTACAATCAGAGTATGCTCTTGAGGTTTCTGGAACCCTGGAAGACACAACTGACAGAGGGTCACTAGTAGTATTTTACACACAGTTTTAAATACTTGATACTTTAGCGACTTCAAGTAAGGTCATTGTGCAATTTTTTTTTAAGCAATTCACTCAAAATTATAATACATTCATCAGAAGATAATTACAAAGTGTCATCCTCTTTAATTAATAAGATTTCGTGACATTATTCAAACTACTGGAATATATTATAACACTTTTAGTTGTATAAAGAGTTTTATTATCATAGTTAGACCCTCAACAATTTTCACTTTGCCTGATAAAAGTAGTTATTAAAAATTACACCTGTTTCTATTGTCTGCCCCTCTTTAATCTATTATTCCTACCACTAACCAGTAACATTTCCTAAAATAATACTTAGTAATAATTGCTACCAGTAGCAGGTCTCAGTAGTATTAATCACATACAGTACTTATAGAGTGGAGGCCTATGTGTGTTACCAGTTATCTCATTTCATGTTCCCCAAGAGTATGTGCTAGTACTATCTCTTTACAGGAGAAAACACATTTAGCCTCATAAGTGGCATATTCAGAACTTAAAGTCAAGTCTGGCTTATGTCTCCCATGATATTCCCATAATTTTAATCTTCTACTCAAACATCTTCAAAGGCTACCTGTAAGGGAAAGGCTACATGCCTAACCTGATACCCAAGTTCCAGATAGGATGAAGGCACACACCTGGCCTATGTACTGTATCGAAAGCCACAAGCCTGGACAAGATCCTCAGGGAATGAGTGTAGACACAAGAAAAAGGAGCTGCAGGCTAACCCCTGACATCCAGGGTTAGGAGCGGCAGAAGAGAGGAGAGATCAACAGACACTCAGAGAGGAGGGAACAACCACTCAGACAGGAAGGCCAGGAGCATGACGTCCTGGAACCAGGTGTGTCAAAGAAGAATGAGCAATCTGCTATGGAAGTGCCATCGACAGATCAAGTGCAACAAAGCCCTAGGACTGGCATTGGGTTTAGCAACACAGAGGCTAGCTTTGGTGAATGATGGTGTAGACAGAATGAAGTGTCTAAAACTGGGGAGACACATCTGCAGGACACAGACGACACTCAGTTTTGGTATAAAAGAGAATTGACAGTTGCAAGAGAAGGGGGATAAAGAAGTTTAAGATGAAAAAAATAGTTTATTTGTGTGCTAATGGCAGTGATCCACCAGAGAGAAATTCTGACGATGGAGGAGGAAGAGGAATTTGCTGGAGCTCAGTGCTTCAGCAGATGAGGAAAAACGGTGTCTAGTGTACATGTGGAGGGATGGCTTACATTCAGCGGGCAACTCCCCTGCGGTTCCAGGGAGGAGAGCAGCAACACATACCCCACCTGGAGCGAGTGTGGTTGAGGTAACATGTGGTAATTCCCTGAGGATCACTCCAGTATTTTTAGTAAACCAGAAAACACAGTCACCTGCTGAGAGTGAAGACAGGGAAGAAGTCGTTTGCATTTGAAAGAAAAAGTTGGCCAGAAACCCCTGGAAAAATGGGAGAATGAATGAACCAGGGAAGTCATAGATTGGTATACATTACTGGTAATTTGAAAACCGAAAACTTGCATTCTCTTTGATCCAGAAATGCACTTTCATTCATTCACTCATTAAGGTTCTAGGTGGCCAGGAGAGCCATTTGTAGGATCTATATACAACCATTAACAGTGTTTAATCTGAGAAGAGAAACTAGACGGGAAAGGGGACAATTACTTTGCTGTACATATTTCTGCACTGCTTGAGTTTTTACAAGATAGACATTACTGTTACCATTTTTTAAATTGCACTTATGGGTAATAATCTGCTATAAACCTTGTTTTCTGGGAGGATAGCTCACAACTTCCTCCCAAATTCTGTTCCAGCCACAATGTACTGCTAATTGTTATATTCTGAAATTATATCTGTATCCACACATCTTGACACCAATTCACCAGATAATTAATTGTCTGATAACTGCTATTGTTGTCTTATCCCTGTCCTTTAGGACCCCTGAGGATATCGGAAAGACAAAAATGCATGGTAACAAGATTACATCAAAGTTTCATTAGCAGATTTAACATAACTGACTTGACATTTTGAGGGTGTGTTTAGGAAGCTGGTAAGCTGCAAATCCCTCCACATTTACTAATTCCACCTCATCTTTCCCTGCCCCACTTTACAACTGATTATTCACTGAATGTCAGGCACTGCTAAGGGATGGAGATGCAATGATGAAGTGAGGAAAGCAAACAAAATCGTTCCCCATGGCCAAGCGCAGTGGCTCAGCCTGTAACCCCAGGGGTTCGAGACCAGCCTAGGCAACTTGGTAAGACATCATCTCTAAAATAAGTCACACAAAAAAAACAGCCAGGTGTGGTGGTATGTGTCTGTAGTTCCAGCTACTTGGAAGGCTGAGGCAGAAGGATCGCCAAAGCCCAGCAGGTTGAGGCTGCAGTGACCATGAGCGTGTCATTGCACTCCAGCCTGGGCGACAAGAGTGAAACTCCAACTCAAAAAAAAAAAAAACAAAACAATTTTCTCCAGTATAGGGTAGGAGCCAGATATTAGTAACCATGAAAATAAAAGTTACAATTCTGGAAAGTGCTGTAAGGGAGGAAACTGTGGCACCAGGAAGGCGTCACAGAGAAATATGAACAATTCAGAAACAGCATCTTCAAGACAGTAACAATTTTGCTGAAATTTGATGGGAGTATAGATGTTAACCAGGAGATGCTGAAGTACGGAATAGAAAAATAACTGAATGTACAAAGGCCCTGGGGTAGGATGCATATATTCTAGCTATATGACAAAAATACAAATCCCAGGTCAGTAACTAGGCAAATCAGTTAACAAATCTGTGCATCCATTTGTTAGTCTATAAAACTGGTATAGTACTACTTACTTTACAGGACTGTTATTAGGACAAGTAAATGAGTTATTTGTAAAGCTTACAATGATGCCTCACTTTGCTTGAACAACTTATATAATCATATTTTAATTAAAAATATAATAAATCCCCAAGTAAATGCTAGAGCATATATGTCCAAGTGTTAGGGAGATAGATTACAATATGTAAGTTTATCCTGCTGGAATACATTAAGCAGGGGAAAAGGCTTTTATGGTAGGCAATAAAGACAGGCAATGATGAACCCCCATGTCTTGGGTAAAGAGTGAACTAGAAAGGTAAGAAATGAAAAATGTGGCCACATACCCCTAACCCTGGTCAGTCTATATTTGCATAGTAAAGACTAGAGAAGAAAAGAAAAATTACCCCCCAAAAGTTCCTGTCTTCAAACAGCTTAACTTTCAAGATAAAAATAAATGCAACATATATCTACAAGACACATTAATAACTGTAATTTTGGTGATATCAAAATTCATTCTTGACAATGTCCTGACTATATCAGCTGATGTAAATGGTACACCAATACACAGTTGACACTATGTCAAAAAACCAAGCTGAGGCTCCAGGGATTCAATCTAATCATTTGTTATTAACACTAAACATATTGAAATAGTGGTAGACTCATCTAAGACAATGTTTCAAGTGATACGTAAAAATAATATTAATCCTTTGACTTAGATAATTATAAATAACTGTCACTGGCCTCTAGACTGCCAGTGTTAGACATAATAAACACACACTGGAGATGACCAGTGACAGCACACCAATATTGACATAAGGAAACAAAAATGACTCTGAACAGATGCAACTAACAACAAATGTTCACTCAAGTTATTTGATCCTCCTGGCTCTCTGGGCCCCTAACTCTTGAAGTGACACTGGAAAATACTTCATTAGATATTGGATCAATTTTGTCAGTATAATCACTGTTATCCTCATTCTTTTGGCAGAACTAAAACTCAGAAAATCCTGGCTACACTCAGAGATGGTGGAAAAACAGTCGGC
This sequence comes from Carlito syrichta, assembly GCF_000164805.1. Taxonomy (NCBI): domain Eukaryota; kingdom Metazoa; phylum Chordata; class Mammalia; order Primates; family Tarsiidae; genus Carlito; species Carlito syrichta. The sequence goes on from NW_007252327.1 coordinate 468,725, forward strand.
AATATCATTCATCTCAAGTATTTTTTAATAGATCTTGAGTTTGAGCCTTTCAACATTAGTTCTTCCAGTAATTTTCCAACAGTTCTTAATATAATTAACACATTCATAAGAAAAATGTAGAGAACTCCTGCTTATAACTTCCTGTTTATAATTTAAGTGCTTTTCATTTTCCATTTCAAAGGCTATATTTGTTATATAAGGAAACAATGCTGGAATCTGAAATTTAGCAAGGCTATCCTTCACACAGGGCTACAACATACTCAGAAGTCAGGAAAACTGTATCAATCAAGAACTTATACTAAAAAAGTCACAAAAAGTCATCACCATTTGGTAGTAATCACTTCACAAAATCTATCTGTATTATAAAAATTGTCTTCTGAATCATTAAGATGGGGCAGAGTAAGAAAAAAGGAAGTAATGGAAAATAAGAAGTCAAGAAACATATTTTCGTAACATATATAAGAGATAAGAAAGTCAAAATTTTTTTTAAAGAAGGATATTATCAGAATTGCTTTGCTTGTCAAACAATAGCAAAATGTCTTTTCATCAAGAAGACTATAAAGGGAGGACAAACCACCTGGAGTATATCAAAAAAGCCTCTATCTTACCCAAGTGTTTGTATTTCAGAACTTCTAAAGAGAATTATGCAGACAAAAATGTGAACTATGATTTTACCAAGTCAGATTGGGTTGAAGATGATTCATATCTGCTTTTGGAGACTTGACACCTAAAAGAAAATAGCAACATATAATGCAATTTAAAGTAATTGGAGCGACTGATCAAAGTGATGAGGAGATACCACTTGAAAGCAGCATTGATGACTAACTTCAAATCAGCAGGAAGGTGACAACAAGAGTCCAACAGTGAAGCAGTTATAGTTCAGCTGAGGCAATGTAATAACCAGGACAGGATGCTGGGAAGCAGGAGAGAGGGTAAACACCAAAAGTGATTTAGTAGTACAGGAGTGACTCTTCACATTAAAGGCTCAATATGACACTGAAATTGTTCATACATTTGGCAAACCATGCTCCTGTACATTCAAAAAACAAAGCCATATCTAGAAGAAAGAGATGCAGTTTTACCGATGCCATATTTAGTCTCAGCTGATGATGGAGGATCAAGTGAGACAGGTATATACAAGATGACTAAATAATGCTAAACAAACAGAAAAATATCTCAGTTTAAGTAGATAAAGAATTGACTTTTAAACATATGTCAGGTATTCACAAAACATTAGGACACTAGAAAGACCTAATAGGCAGCTTCCTAATCAAATAATTCAGTCCATATTTTAAACAATCATAAAACCATCATATGATCATACCACCTCCAACATGGGGGGGGGGAGGAAAATCAAAATCAAGGAAGCCTAATTCAGAGTGAAAACTAGTAAATAGAGGAAATGTCTCTGCTGTCTAAAAACAAAGGCCAAAATTTAAAAAATAAATAAATAAACAGGAAACTTATGCCAACTTATACTTATTTCAAACATCCAGGATGATTCAGGGCTGGTTAGATTCTCAACTCCTCATTTCAGAGATGTTTTGACCAAAACTAACAGAGACCAGAGAATTTCACACATTACTTCCCTCCAACTCCATAGCACTTTTGAAAGAGATGCATCTATGCCATAATCAAGGTAAAGGTATCTATACGTATTGTAGATATTCTGAAAATTCAAGGAAAAAGATGACAAAGTACAGGGCATAGATAGACCTATACGTACTATTTAAAAAGATATACTTAAAACAATTTATCTTCTACTGCTTTCTCACTATATGTGAACACATAAATTATTGTTATTAAACTTAAGGAAATAAATTTGATGCTAAAATATGACATTAATTCTCAAAACAGTGGTATATCTAAATGTGAAAGCATTAAAAAATACAGAAGCACAAAGAAGGGCAGACATTTTTCCAGTTCCAGAAAACTGCTTCTGTAAAAATATAAAATTCTGTACAAGACAGTAGTGGTTCCTAAGAGAATAAACGGCTCAGAATCTGATGAAAGTGTTCCCGCAGCGAACAATTCACTCTTCTTGCAGATTCCAGATGCTCAACATTCCTGACATCAGAATGGAAAAATTTACTGTTAGTCTAGAGAAATTTAATATCACCATTCTTGTCATATCCCTCATAGCTTCATTATTAGAACAAGTCTGGGGAAGCTATAAACCTATGTTAAATGATAAAAAAGATGTTTTCTGTGTTCAATCATATTTGTATAAGCAACCAAAATATTTAGAAATCATATGGGAAAAGATTTGAGAAACAGAAAAACAAATATGTATTTATTTGTTTTTTGTCTTAGTTCTGATGTTTGCATTCTGAACAGTATAGCCAGGCATAGAACCAAAACGTTTTACTATAACCTAGGGCTAATAAACACTAAAGAACATATATTGACGCCCAGAACAACACTATAAAATTTTATTATATTAATAAAATGGGATACCCCAAGCTTTAAATTTTCCACTTTGTCAAAGGTAAAATAATCAGCACTATTCAGTGCCATTCATAACAGGTCTCAATTTTTCTCCTTTAAAGTATGTTTCATTTCCAAAAGTACCTATAGTACACTAAAATACGAACACAAGCCTAACAGAAGCATTCTCTTTCTTAGCTATCCCTCAGTAGCAAATAGCATGTTCAAGTGTTTGGCAAGATGAGTTTTTAAATATGCAAAACAATATAAATAACTATCATATTGCAGTTTGCATAATAACATTTTATACAATTGTCTTAAAGTCTATAAAATCAGGGTGAGTTAATAGGAGGAAGTGCATATATCTACACTTAACTTTCTTTTTTAAATTCTTTTATTTTATTTTAAAGATGTGGGGTACAATTCAGGATTGGGTATACAAGTGGTCGTCATACGTAAAGTTTGGGCATTAACTTCATTTTCAGATGCTATCTCTGAGCTTTAAATAGGTTTCAACTTGTAATTAACTTTCAATAGTCTGTAGTTTTACATAAATTATCATTCAATACCAAAGTAAAATGATAATACTTTGATTTTCAGCAGTACTCATCCCCAAAATAAAGCCACAGCAAAATGAAAATTACTTCTAAAACTCTTATAAATTATAGCCTATAACAGTCCTAAACAAAAATTGATTACATTTATATTACATTAAAACCATCATTGGGCCTCCAAGCCTAGAGTAGTTGGCTACAAAAGCTAAAATGCCGTATTAGCTTTACAGTGATTAATAGTAGATAGGACTTATCTCAATTCATTTTGATATTTATTTTGTATTTAAATTTTATCATAACATATAGTTAGACCAAATTAGATCGTAAATCTGCAGGGTAGTAATCTAAATCTTACCTCTCATTATTCTTCTAGCGCTACCATTCAGTGTATCAAATGTTGAGAAATGTACAGATCAGTAAGTACCAATCTTAATCAGAAAGATTAGTCATGGCAAGAGAAACTGAAGAGCAAAGAAGCAGCAAGGGGGCCATTTGGTTGTACAGATGATATAGCAGAAAGAGAAGTAGGCTTTTCTCCTAGGACTGTTACAATAATCAATAGAAATAAAGAATGAGTATGTCAGACCTAATTTATGCCTCCCTATTTGTAATGGGATGAAAGCACAGAAAACATCTAGCACATTGCTGACCCTTCATGAATAGCAACTGCTGTCTTCATCTTTATCATATCCTCTCAGAAGCTCGCTAGTTGAATTAATAGGCATTTAAGTGAAAGAAAAGCTCTTACAAGAAGAATTCATGGGATAGAATTATCTTAAATAACTTTCTTTTAAAGCATTCTCCTAAATATTCACAATATATCCAAAACAACCTGTTACACAATAATGCAATAGTTAAACTCCTAATAAACCTCATGCTATCAAAGAGATAAACCTTTGTTTCAATGGGGAAAATATATTATAGGTTAGAGAGTTCCCAACTAATAATCACTGAAGTACTTCCATACATGAACTTTAGTAATAAAGTAACCTAAGCTGTAGATATATTTATTTTAGCTAAAAAGAACAAATTGGCAGTTCACACCTGATAACCACCAAGCTAAATGCTTCCCAAACTTTCAATGCACACTCAAGCCTTCTCTAAACAGACAACACTTTGCTAGCAACAAAATTCACAGTCACTGGGGCTAAATCCTCTCCACCCAAAAGACCAAAGAGTAGCCAGCAGAATCTCCTAAAACAAAATAAAATATCCAGAAACAAATCACGGATACATAAATAACTGAATATAAGATAATGGTGACATTTCAAATCAGCAAAGTAGTGAGGAATTATTCTACTAAGAGCATTGAACTTCTGGTTTACCATTTCAGAAAAAAAGTGAAGTCAAATAAACTAGATCCCTACGTAATGAAGCCAATCCCTAATAATCTCATTACATACAAATCATGTTATGAAAATTCAGTCTCACAGACATTTGCTACAGTAAAAATTCCTTCAGGATATTTATGACGGTGATTTTTCCACAACCCTCAAACTTGTCAAGAAGAAACAAAGCAAAATACATAGACTTTAGTTATTCTATCCACCTTAAAACTTGTTTACTCAAGCTTCATGAACAATATTTTTAAAATCTATAAGATTCAAGTGCACTATATCAGAAAGAGGAGTTTAACATTTAATGTAAGTGTTGGAAAGTAAAATTGTTTTAATCAAGATTTTCTAGAGAAAAGGGCAATGACAGCTAAAAAAATGACGTACTGCCATTTGTGTTTGGAAAATTAACACTACGCTATATAATTATATTAAGCCATACAGTCTATTGACTAAAATAGATCAGACTTACAATTAGTCCACAGAAACATTAAAGTAGTGATTAAAAATAGTAATACAAACATAAAGGTTCCCAATCTTCTGTATACTGATGATCTGCGTCCCAAGTATTACAAGGTTACAAAGAAAAGTAAATATAACAATATTCACTATTAAACTATATTAGGTTTCATTCAGATATCTCTTCCCACCTAACATATGCCCACTATGTTAACCTCACTGGTCATTATCTTGGTTGCCATAAACATCATTGTAAAAATAGAGGATTTCACAGAGCAGACAAAATTCAACTGCAAGCAATGCTGTTGTTTAATTAGTCTCTGAAAAACTTCACCCGTTAACAACTAAGGAAGAATAAACTAACTTGTTTACATGCATATGGAACATTTGTATACCTAACCCTGAATTGTACCCCACATCTTTAAAATAAAATTTAAAAAATTGCACTTCGAAAGGGAACAACATGATTATCAAGATTTTTTTTAATTTTAAAAACATAGAAGAACTGAAGACTTCTAATATTTTTGCTAAAGTGTCCTTTTCATTGTCTTGCTGGAAAAGTCAAACAAATTGCTATTATAATATGTTGTCAGCAATATTATGCCAATAAACAAAAATTAAGCAGGATCCGTTCTTCATTCATCCTATGAATTAGCACAGAGTTGAAAGTATAACCTAAAATGTACTTTATTAAATAAAAACTATGACCAAAATTTGTTTTCTTTTTTGGATAAAGTTCCGATAATTTTTACCACCATTTTTCTATGCTCTTTTCATTCCCCGTTTAACAAGGATTAATTTTCTTTTTTTTTTTTTTTTTTTTGAGTTGGAGTCTCATACTGTCGCCCAGACTGGAGTGCAGTGGCCGCTCCCGGCCACCGCAGCCTCGACCTGCTGGGCTCAGGCGATCCTTCCACCTCAGCCTTCCGAGTAGCCGGAATTACAGGCATGCGCTACCACGCCCGGCTGATTTTTTGATTTATTGTAGAGATGAGGTCTCGCTGCCCAGGCGGGTCTCGAACCCGCGGGCTCAGGCAATCCACTCACCTCAGCCTCCCAAAGGCGCGGGATTACAGGCTGAGCCACCGAGCCCGGCTAGGATTAATTTTCTATAGCCCTTTTCTACTATCCATTATTGCTAGATAACATGGACCTTAGAATAAGAACATCAATGGAGAAAGTCAACAGGATTTCAATCCGAAAATATAGCGTGAATCTATCTGTGCTAGAAGTAAAACTAAAAATGTATTTAGGAAATCAAAAATAAACCATGAAAACAAAGTTATAATTTAAAAAACACAAAAATTAAGAATCAACTTTTATTTAAGCTGAGAGTCAATTTTCCCTACTCCCAGTCAGTGTTCTATCAGTTAAGAAATGGAGTATTACTAGTCAGTCATAAAAAGAAGTGACTTTCTGAAGCATCAAGCAACATAGACAAAGCTTGAAAACATTATGCTAAGTGAAATAAGTCAGCCAATAAAAAGGCAAATATATGATTCCACTTATATGAAATATCAAAATTAGGTAAATTCTAGAGACAGAAAGTAGAATGGTAGTCGTCAGAAACAGAAGGAGTTACTCTTAAGGGGTACTGAGTTTCTGTTTGGGGCAATGAGAATGTTTGGAAACAAACAGTGATGATGGTTGTGCAACACAATTAAATATAATTAGTTACCCTGAATTGTACACTCTAAAAACTTTTTTAAAAATAAAAAAATTACATAGACATCATTTAAAGTCACATTTCTTATACCAAAAATGGAAGTCACACTACGGCCACAAAAATTACAAAGTGAGTCACAAAATGAAACACAAATATTAAGCACTGAATAAAAATTACTGACAAAATTCCTATATGATGTGATCTTTTAAACAGCAAAGGCGTGCAATGTAGAGGAATGACTACTATCGCCTACACCTGCTAGCAGATACTTGGTCTTACTGCTGAAGGACACTATTGATATGGCAAGCGTTGAGAAATACTCTGCACACAGGTGAGCCACTGTGAGAAAAGAGTACCTAGTATTTTTTTTGTTTATCACTGAAAAACCCATAGTTCACAGAGAGATCTTTTCAACTTAGCTCATAAGTATTTTATGAGTAGTGACAAGGACGAGAATAAGTGACCTGATTCAGTGCTAAGGTCCACAAGCTCAGTGTGTAAGTGCATAACTACAAAAAAGGAGTGCCCAAATGCCAATTCACGCACTGCTTTTTGTTCACAGAAAGCAGTTAGCAGTCAATCATAGATCTAACAATCTTGATTTGCTATGAAAAAAACTGAAAATTACAAAATGATCAAGTCAAATCAGCACAGTATACTTGTTAAAGGGGGAGTATTAGAAGGAAAAAACAGCAAGTTCAAGACCTTGCTTTTTCACAATTTAATATACAAATTGCCAAAAGGAATACATGATAACATGAGTTTTTCTAAATAAAAGATGAAACCAAAAGTATTTTCATGACACTGACAATACCAATAAAGTCTACTTTTGTTATTTCAAATGGCTTTCTTTAGTGGTGAACCTCAATGATATATTTACTAGCTTCAATAACTTGAATCTATCACTTTAGGAATAAGGCATCGTGATTTTGGTACTGGAAATAAGGTTAACGGGATTTCCTAATGGTACAAACAACTTCAATGTTGGCCAAACATTTTTAAAAGAAGTAAGCAAAACTTCTTATAAAAACTATATATCACTGAGATTAAAAACTATGTAGGCATATAAAGGAGATTAGATATAGCTCAAAAAAGAATAAAATTAAAAGTAGGTAAGCATTACTCAGAACAGAATGGAAAACAAAAATACAAAAGAGTGAGATGAGAGAAGAGTAATATGCAAAAGAGACACAGGAAAGCCTTATGCATATTTAATTGGTATGCCAGAAAGAAAGGAGTGCGAATAGAGTACATGGAATATTTGAAAAGATAAAAGCTAAAAAATTCCAGATCTCATCAAATACATTAATAAACACATTCAAAATGCCAAAAGAATTCTGAGTAAGGCATAGAAAATGAAATCGACCCAGACACAGACTAGTGAAATGGCAGACACTGAAAGCAGATAGAATAAAGAAAATCTTAGAAATAGTCAGTGAAAAAAGATAGATTACTTACAAGGGAAGAGCCTGACAGTTGATTTTTAAATAGTCACTTTGACTATATCACTTCATTGCCTCTGGCTTAGAAAAAATAATAACTGTTAACCTATCATTATATGTTTGATACAGATAACTCTCAAGAATTAAGGAAAATAAAAACATTTTCAGATAAGCAATAAAAGAGACAGTTTGACAGCAGACCTGCAAATTCTAAAGTCTTACTTTAGGCAGATGAATAAGATGATCTAGATGAAAATGCTGCCAGGTGCAATGGTTCACACCTGTAATCCCAACACATTGGATGGCTGAGGCATGAGGCTTGCATGAGCCCAGGATTTTGAGACTGTAGTGAGCCATGATCACGCCAGTGCACTCCAGCCTGGGTGGCCAAATGAGACCCCCAGCTCAAAAAATTTAAACAAAAATTTTTTAAAATTGTGACAAGCCTGGGCAATATGGTGAGCCCTTGTCTCTACAATAAATCAAAAAAATTAGCTGGGTGTGGTAGCACGCACCTGTAGTTCCAGCTACTTGGAAGATTGAGGCCGAAGAATTGCCAGAGCCCAGTAGGTTGACGCTGGGGTGGCCATGAGCGTGCCACCGCACTCCAGCCTGGCCAACAAAGTGAGACTCCAACTCAAAATAATAATAATAATAATAATGCCAGGTGAGGTGGCTCATGCCTGTAATCCCAGCACTTTGGGAGGCCAGGGCAGGAGGATTGCTTCAGCCCAGGAGTTCGAGACCAGTCTGAGCAACATAGCAACACCTCAATTCTACAAAAACATTTAAAAATTAGCCAAGCATGGTGGTCACACCTATGGTTCCTGCTACTCAGGAGGTTGCAGCAAAAGGATCAACTGAGCCCAGGTGGTCAAGGTTGTGGTGATGCCACTACACTCCAGCCTGGCCAACAGAGTGAGATCCTGACTCAAATAAATAAATAAGTAAAATATCACATATGAAAAGGCAATCAGAGTGGACAGCCAAAAAATATAGAAGAAAAAGTATTATAGAGGTGTGTTGGTAATTAATAAGAAGATTATGCTTTTTCTCTAGACTATAATATTATACATTTACAATTTATAATTTGTTACCATTTCTCATTTTAAATAAACATTCATTTTCACCCTAAAAAAATACATATGGTATAATTCCATTTACAAGGTTCAACAAGCAAAATTAAACCACATTGCCTAGAAATGCTAACACAAATCTTAAGCTCTATTATATATATATATATAGTGGAGGCTGAGGAGATTGTGACTGACACTAGATACACAGGCTGCTTTCAAGTGTTGGATTTCTTGACTTAGGTGGTGGTCACGTGGGTGTTGGCATTACAGTCACTTTTAAAACTGTGATTATAAAAGTTTTATGTGCATTTCTGTACATGTATTATATTTCAGGTTATATGGTGTTTGCAAAAATTATATCTAATGAAATTATAAAACTAACATTGGTATTATGCAGGAAAGAAATGATTCTATAAGATTAAAAACAGTATAGCACTATCACAGGAATTTTAAAAAGATCAAGCCTCTAGCTAAAAAAAGATGTTTCCCATGGGTTAACAATTCTGATATTGCTGTTTGTATGCTGGAACTGAACCATAAAGAAAATGGAAGGAAGGTGATGGCAAGTTTTTCACTGCTCAGGAAGAATTTATAGATAAGAAAAGGGAAAAGACTAGAATGATCCATTTGCTAAGTTGATGACATCAGTAAGAATTAATATTTAGCTTGATATAGTTTCACGGAAATGATTGCACACAGAAATGTTTGTGTATGTACATGTTCATGCATGGGTTAGTATACACAAATGTATTTCTTTGAGTTAGCTGAGAGAGCCTTAAAGAAACACACTCCACTTGGATGCAGTTGGAAACCATCATACTAAGTGAACTATCACCACTGAATACCACATGTTCTCACTCATAAGCAGGCCCTGAACATTAGTCACACTAGTACAAGGGTAGAACTGGCAGACTCTGAGCATTGCTAGGGGAGGCAGGGGGACATGTGGTGACACAATGAGTACCTGGTCCACTATCAAGGGGAGAGAAGGCCAGCTAGAAGCCCAAACTTCACCTGCATGCAGCTTACTTACGTAGCAAATCCTCACTTGCACCCCACAACTATAAAACTAAAAATAAATAAAAAGAAACTCCAGTAACAAAGAGCAAAATTACTGCCCAGATCATGCTCTCTAGCCCCGCTCTCCAATAAAAGGAAATGGCTGTTTCTAGGACTGGGGCAGGAAACACAAGATGAGCCTGGAGCATCTTCAGGGCCAAAGCAAGCCCACATTGATAGGAGCAAAACAAAAGAGCTCTCAATGGCCAAAGCTGAAACACTTTCAGTGACAAATTCATACTGAATTATAACCCAAAGTATAAAATAAATATCCACAAGTCTACATCTATACGAGTAATTGATTGAATAAATTAATAAATGAGGTAAAAAAGACAAAGAATTACAAATAATTTACATACCTACTTCACTGTAACTAAGGGGGAAACATAACACACCACTCTTATGTATGGGCTGGTTGCACATAGAAACTTCCTTCCAAAGATCACAGTATGGGAATGGTGGAAAAAGAGTAACTTCACAGTGGAGAAACCTGACAAAGAGTACTTTAGCCAGATGATCAACACCAACATCAACAGTTACAAATCAAGTTGATGGTGCATACCTTAATATGAAGACAATGGTACTTTATCTCTGTGATCTTAACCCCATAAACACATAACCCCAATCTCTTTATGAGAAAAGCATCAGACAAATTCCAGTAGAGAGGAATCCTGCAATATACCTGACCAGTACTCCTCAAAACTGTCAAGGTCATCAAGACCATGTAAAATCTTAGAGACCATCACAGTCAATAGAAACTTAATGAGACATGACAACTAAATGTAATAGGGTATCCTGAATGAGATCCTGGAACAAAAAAAAAAAGGCATTAGGAAAAAATTAAGAAAATTTGAATAAAGCATATATTTTAGTTAACAAAAATGTATCAATATTGGTTCATTCACTGAAATGAATTTACCAACTAAGAGGTTCCTAATAAAAGGAATCTAGGTGTGAGATACACTGGAACTTTCTGTACTATCTTTGTAATTTTTCTGTAATTCTAAAATTGTTCTAAAAAAAAGTCTAATAAAAAAATTTTACTTTGAGCAATAGATCATTACAAGCCAAGAAAGAGAAACTAGAACATACAATGCTGGAATATGATTGGGGGGATATTACAAATCTATGTGGAAAGAATGGACAACTGAATAAGTGATTTAGGGACTTGTAGAAACAGAAAATCAGGATACATTAGATTAGGTCACTGCCTCACTCCACACAGAAACTGCAGTTGAATTAAAATTTCAAACATGTACAAACAAATCTTTAAAACTAGAAGAAAATCTTAGAGAATTTCTTCATGATCTTGGGATAGGAAAGACCATCTTAAGCAGAATAAAAAAGCATTCACCATTCAGAAAAGATTGATTTGACTACATAAAAGTATTCAACTTCTATAGAAGAAATGATACTATTTAAGGAAGAAGAAAATGACAACTTACCAGAAAAAAATGCTATTCAACTAACAGCGGCCCAAAGAGCTAATATACAAAATAAAAATGAAGAAAATTCTGTAAATAAATTAGAAAATGCTAAACCAATACAAAAATGGAAAAAGGATGCGACCAGATAAGTCACAGAAGAATGAATGGCCAACAAGCATATGGTAATATGCTTCAAGGCAGAGTACTGTACACTTCACACTTAAGATACTCTGTTTTTCCCATCAGATTAGTAAAAATTATAAAGACTGATAATAGTGAATATCGGCAAACATGTGGGAGAAAGGACCTTTAATGCACTGTCTATAGATTATGAAGTGGTTTAACCACTCTGGAAGATATTTGATAATATCGTTAAATATGTACCTATTTCCTCCCAAAATATTTACAAAAGGAGCAAAGCCAGAGTTTCATTAACAGAGGTTCACTAAATTGCAATACAATAGAAAACTACTCATTAGTTTAAAATGAGGTATACATATGGATGTATATAGGAATAGATAGATGTATGCATAACATACATATACACAAATACACTTTGACACCATAAAAAGTATCTCTCACCAGGCTCAGTGGCTCAGTCTGTAATCCTGCGCTTTGGGAGGCTGAGGTGAGTGGACTGCCTGAGACCGTGGGTTCAAGACCCACCTGAGCAACTTGGCGAGACCTCATCTCTACAATAAATCAAAAATATTAGCCGGTGTGGTAGCGCATGCCTGTAGTTCCAGCTACTTGGAAGGCTGAGGTGGAAGGATCACCAGAGCAGGTCGAGGCTACACAAGCGGCCACTGCACTCCAGTCTGGGTGACAGAGTGAGACTCCAACTCAAAAAAAAAAAAAAAAAAAGTACCTCTCCAAGATATATTACTTGGGGTAGAAAAAAAGTTGTAGAAAAATAAATGGGGCATAACAAAATCTTTGATTTAAAAAAAAAGACTCAAAGCAATGTATTTAGGTATATACATGTGTTTAATGAACAGAAAATTCTTGAAAGCTACTTATCAAACTGAGAAAGAAAATGAGACTGGGGGCAAGGTACATGTTTTTATGTATTACTTGTGCAATTATTTTTTTTTCTTAGTGAAACAAGTAGAAAAGGGAAGAGGGAGAAGTGGTAAAAGTTTTACGTTAGAAGCAAATGTGGGCATCTGAGCTGCTGTCAGCAGTGCCTTCCTCCTGCGGCATGTGCCTCTCAGCTTCAGTTTACTCGCTAACTGCTCCCTGGAGACCTGATAATGGGACAACATCAATGATATTGCTAAGCAACACAGTTTACAGGAAAAATGCCCCCTGACTGGTCAACTGCTTCTGATCTGCAAGGAACTCTGGGGGAACTGTAAACATCTGATGCATACACCATGCTTGGGGCTTTCATAAATGCAGTGACTCTGAAAAAAGCATGTCTCCCGTGCCAGGCTCAAAACTCGTGGGGACTTAGGTCAAAAATATCACAAAGCAAGGTTTCAGACAGATAGACACTTTAGATTTGCTCTAAGCAGCCGACTATGCATGGAAAAGCTCTTTTTAAATTCTAAATAGCATATGCTATTTTTCATGACTGACACCTAAATTGCCTTATAAACTATAACTGCTCCGTTTTAATCATCCCTTGAGTTATATGTAAGCAACGATATTATGCATCCAATTAAAATGAGGTATTTTGGGTGAAAAGCAAGGTTTAAAACATTCATTATACAACTGCAATAAATTTATTGTTCAAATAAATTTTATCTATAATTTCCCAAACCACTATGGAAAGTTAAATCATTCATTTTTATATAGTAGAACACAACGTGGGACTATATAAAACATAAAAAGAAGGAAAAAAAATTTTCCAAAGGAGTTGGCTTCCAAGCTAAGGGCTTGGGAAAGAAAAATTTTATGTAACTTAACAATCAAAACTTCTTCCTGACAAAAACTAATCTGCACTTTAAATCATAGTGGGGGAAAAAAATAAGTCCTGATAGGTAAAGATATAATAAAACTTGCCAAAATATAAGTATGGATATGCTTGAAATAGCAAAGAATGATATTTGCAAATGGTGCCAATGCAAATGCCATTGTAACATATTGGAAGACAAAATTAAATTTGTGATTCAGTTTTTTGGAGATTATGGTCCCAGTAACGGTAATCACCCAGCCTGAGAGCTATCTCAACTAGAGAGAGAATGGGATCAACTGAATGCACCACAGTCAGTGCAACACAGATAATGTCCCTTTTAGTCAAACTTCTTTTGAGAGGATCTTAAAAATGCATGGCATAGTCCCAACCCCACTCACATTTGGTTTTAATAGTTCTTACAGGCATCCAGGGTTCTACACTTTGAAAAAGTGCTGATTCTGGGGAACCCCAGAACAGACCCTCAAAGGGGCCTCTTCCCCCAAGTCGTGAGTCTGATCAGAAGCAGGGGATTTTACAAAGGCATGTATGCATGTGGCAGTATTTATTCTATGTACCTCTATGTCTTACAACTGACAATAAGGTGGAATGCTTGTCAGTTAGTATTAACTGAATTTCTTAATGACATATATCAAGTTTGGGATACTTTTTACCTTTAGTGACAGGCAGGAAGAAAATGGAGGAACTGGGGTAGGGATAATGTTTTATTCTTTAAAGAAAAAAGAGAGGCCTGAAGCATACATGCAGCAAAAAGTTCGTATCTGTTATGAAGGGGTAATATGGGTATCGTGGCATCTGCCACACTTTTCTGTATGTTCAAAATACTTAACTTTTCTAAATTAAATGCATGGCATTATTCTAAAAGCAAGTCAGTATGAGCACATCAGCACAAGCCATCACTACCTGAAAAAAAGAAGCGATCAGCAAGAACTTTTTCTCTAGAAGTTGATTTTATTCCCCTCGTGCTTGAAAACATGCATGGCCTGCTTACATTTACTTCAAGTAGCACTGTATTTCACTGTGAATAAGATTTAAGTAAGGACAGACAGAAACTGCCTCTCTCGGGTTCACACACCTGTGTCACTTCCAGAGCCTGTTGACAAGGCCGGCATGATGCAGGACGCAGAAGTGGCCAGGACACAGTCCTCCAGACCTTCTGCCCTCAGAAAGTTGCAGGGACTCCAGTTCCTTGGCCTGTAGCCACGGTATCTACCAAGTTCTGTTTATCTTGTAAGCTGTTTCTAGAAAGAAAAGAAATACTTATATTTTTTTAAATATCACTAAATTACAACATTCTATAACTAATTCAGAATTCTTATTCCAATACACTCCCAGAGATATCATAATTCTTCAGAATTTTTTTAACAGACTACATGCAAATTATTTTAGGTGTGAGAGTTTCTAATATCGATGAGAGATTTCTAATGGAAATATGAAGGTTATTCATATATGTGTCAAGGCTTCCTTAAAGATTTTTACATTTGGGTTGGAGAATGCTGACCGAATACATAGAAAACTTTGAGAAGCTTCTGTAAGTCAACGCCATTCTAAACTTCCTTCTCTCTGTTACCATAATTCTGAGCTATATTTCTCAGTGTATAATGGAGACTATATAAATTGTCAGAAACTGAAAACTAATTGTATTTTTTAATAGCTCATGCTACTATGAAAACTGCCCAGGTCTCTAATAGAAGTTGGTAACTCATCTTGAAAGACTATTTACTACATTGCAAGATGTTATTATAGATTTATAGAAGTGTCCTTAATCTAAACAAAACAGAACAGTCCAAGCTAAGTCACATAAGTAACATACATTTAGTAAAAGCTAAGCTTTGATATATCTAGGAAAATAACATTTTTTTCAATAACTATTTTAACTGATGTTTATTCCAAAATAAGCAGTAAATGCAGGATAATATAGTATAGCAACTAATAACAAGAGCTCTAGAGTTTGGCCTAATCTCTAATCCTGCTAGCTCTGTGATCTTAGACAAGTTATTTAATCTTACTAAGCCTCAACTTCCTTATATGCAAATGGTGACAACAATAAATTTTGAACTGTTAGATAATAAAATACACTCAGGCATATAACACAGTGTCTGACACACGATAAGCAAACTATAAATACTGGCCATTATGACTGGATTTTTAATTTTAATTCAGGTAATGAGATTATAAAATGAAAGCATAAAAGAAAATAGCAAGATTAAAAATTTACATTGGCCTAACACCTAGAAGGAGGCCATGTGGTTTAAATTTGCATCACCACTGGCTAATAATGAAAAATGTGCTCTATTTAAATTTCTGTAGAAATCAGAAGAACGATACAATGTGTTTAAGTTCATTTTTAATACATTTTCCCCAGTTCTTTATCAAGTAAATTCTGTAATTTAAAAGTATATTTTAGCACATAGTAATGACAAGAATAATGGACACTGTACACACTGGAAAAACTGGCTCACATCAATTCTGAAAGGTTTTAAGTTGCTGATTCATATCACAGAATAAAGAAAAATGAGCCTGCCAAGTTTTAGTTGAAAGTCCAAACTCTAAGATTCTATTAAAACCTTCTAAATTAGCTTGTTAATTGTCAAAGTGAAAGTTAGTACTAAAAAATTCCCCATCAAATAGATTATTTTGGACCAGACTATCTTGAATTTTGTTTTATGTTATTGCAAAGGCTGACATGGTTAAAACATGCACACCAATCCACGTAGGAGTGCTAGTTAAAAATATAAGGACAGTTATTTTACTGAATAAAAATATAAAATACTAAGCTAAAAATAAAAAATGAGAAAGGCAAGGCTTCATTAATGCCCACCTCTGAAGTTGTTTTCCCCAAAAATTTTACACTGCAATTTTGCTTTGCTTTCATAAATTATTCTAACAATCAGAATTAAGATTCAATTACATGAAAATATCCCTTACATAAGTCAGAGCTAGATATGAAGTAATTCAAACAAAAGCAAGTCAAAAACAAACTACATAAAACTTAAAGAATGCAGTCAATTAACAGACTTTGTTTTGCTGACAGAAAAAAAAGAAAACCGGTTAAAATTTGTAAAATGTCTGCACACACATTTGTACCATTAGGGCAATAGATATTTATGTATATATGTGGGTATGTATTTATTATGTGCATGTATGTATATAATTTATGCTCTTTATTCGTTGAGAAAAGCCATAATTTGTATGGTATAGATTACATATATATACCCTACACAATCTACACCATGAGTCCAATTACTTTTTTCATCACTTAAAGAACTTAAATAACTCACAATGTTTCACTTTCATAAACCACATAATAAGCCATCTTATTCTTATATCCAACCATTAGAAACATTCACATTCCATTAATACTAAAGAGGACTTTATGGTCCACATCAAAACATTATTCTGAGCTGATATTGCTGCTGTTAATATATGCCATATATCAAAGGCCTTGGGATTTCTCACTTTTAATTTCATAATGAACACTCAAGGTTTCTAAAGCTGTATTATTTACTACAAAGTAATTATCTTTTCAGAACATACACAAGTACATGAATTTTTTAAAAATGTTTTGATAGAATCCTAAACAGTAAAATACTTAAAATTTCGTGAAACTAAGCAGAGTTGCTGGGCTTAGCTTTCAAAGTGAGCTAAATTTTTGTAGTAATGATGCTATTTTCTTTGGCTAAATTTATTGAAAAAGCTTCGGAATTTGTCAGATCCCAGCCATAATTATTACTGACTGTTGTATGGAATCGATTTACTACAACACAAAAATACCAGCTGTTACAGTATGTCCTGAGAGGGATTACCGAATATTCTTAAATTGAAGTTCAATCCATCTTTCCATAAAAAAGAGAGAGACCCAAACGCCAGGAACATAACAGTAGTATCAAGTGCACCTGAAGCATTTACAATACCCAACAGAACTATTACAACCTTCCTTTAAAAAAGCTTATTTTTGAAATTTCATTATTCCAGTTGTACCTTGCTTCTATATATCACACTGTATCAGGTTCCTCTGGCATCGATCATGTGGAAACAGTGAAACATGTGAAGGTCTATGAGTTTACAACGTTCAGTTTCTACCGGCCCCGGGCAGCCCTTAATGCTTCTGTAGCACTCATGACATCTAGTGGTCAATCACAGAAGTGCAAGTGTTTGGAGCAGAAAATTTCTTGAGTTTTCAGTAAAGCAAAAATTGACTTAATTCCACTTAGTGAAATAATCATCTGCAAAATTTTTTATTAATGCGAACACATGACACAGTTAATGCACATAAACAAGAAATCAAGTAATTTTCAAATATATTTTCTCTCTGGGTGAGTTGGCAAATCATGCCTGTAATCCCAGCACTTTGGGAGGCCAAGGCAGGAAGATTGCTAGGCACCTAAGTGCTCAAAACCAGCCTGGGAAACATAGAGAGATCTTGTCTCTACAAAGGGATCAAAAAATTAGCCACACATGGTGGCACATGCCTGTAGTCCCAGCTATTCAGGAGGCTGAAGCAAGAGGGTCTCCTGAGCCCCGAGGTTTAGGCTGCAGTGAGCTCTGATCGTGCCACTGCTCTTCAGCCCGGGCAACAGAGTGGCACCCTGGCTCAACAAAATAAACCAAAAGCATAGTTTCTCCATATTTGAGTGAGTGTTCAAGAATATGAAAACTTTTAACTGTTATCATAAACTAATAATTATCTTAACAATCTATCATTTCAGAAGACAATAACTGTGTTCATTAATCCAACTGCAGATTATTTCACCAGATACAAAAACTCGAAAGTTACATTTTCGAAATCAAATAGAGCAATAAAATAACAAACTCTTGTTATTTTAATTTAAACTTTTAAAATAATTCTCATCAGATTTTTTTAAAAGCTCAGTCGGAAAGACTCACTAGTAGCCAATGCAAGCAGCAGACATATCTACCTGTTAACATATTTGAACCTTAATAAATCATAATTGTAAGAATATAAAGGAGGCATCATACAGCTAGCTAAGGGACACACATCTGCTTGTGTACCTTTTATACCAGCAGTTCTCAAAGTGGGGTCCACAGATCCCTGGTGGTCTCCAAGACCCTTTCAGAGGAGTCCATGAGATCAAATCTTTTCATAAAAGCACTGAGAAAAGTAATGAGATGATATTTGCCTTTTGCACGTTGTCAATATTGGCACCGATGGTGAAAAACAACGGTTGTGGTGGGTAAAACCGCTGGCAACTGAGTCTGATCCAGACAATAGCACCCAACAGGAATTACTGACCATTGTATTTCCCATTGCCATGCATGGGGGAGAGGTAGAGGGAGAAAAGGTTCACTTTAGGAGATTAATAACACAGTAAAAGTTAATTATCAATTGACTCTTGAGTGCCCTTCTTTTTTCTTTTTTATTTATTTTGTTTGAGACAGGGACTCACTCTGTCACCCAGGCTATAGTGCAGTGGCATGATCATAGTTCACTGCAGACTCAACCTCCTGGCTCAAGTAATCCTCCTACCTCAGCCCCACAAGAAGCTGGCACTGCAAGTACATGCCACCACACCCAGTTATTTTTTGTTTATTTAATTTTGGTGTAGAAATGGGGTAGTACCATGTTGCCCAGGCTGATCTTGAACTCCTGAGCTCGAGCAACCCTCCTGCCTCAGCCCCTATCTTTTTTATGTTCTGTAAGAAGAAATGGAAAGTACACATAAAGTGCTGCTGTAAAGGAAGCCAAGGCTGTGTCCAAAAAAAGCCCTTGTATGATGATTTGAGTTGTGAACTGAACCAGTCACTTTGATCATGGAGCACCATTTTTACATAAAAGAACAGCTGAAAGACAAACCATGATGATTCTGCCTTGGGTATTTGGCAAACAATTTATTAAAAATGAATGGAGTCTGTGCCTTCAGGGAAACTATGAATAGTATGTGCTGCCAGTGATAAAATATGAGCTTACAAGTAAGCAAAATTATAATGTTATAAATGTGTGTCCGCAATCTAGTGTAACCTCTTTGGAAAACAGTGTGGTGATTTCTGAAAGAAATAGAAATTGACCTTCCATATGACCCAACAATTCCCCTATTGGGAATATACCTGGAGGAACTTAAATCATTCTACAGAAAAGATACCTGCACACTCATGTTTATTGCAGCACTATTCACAATAGCAAAAACATGGAACCAACCATGCTGCCCATCAAAACTGGACAGGATTTTTAAAATGTGGTACATATTCACAATGGAATACTATGCAGCCATAAAGAAGGACACACTTATGGACTTCGTAGCAACTTGGATGCATTTAGAGTATATCATACTCAGTGATCTATCACAGAAACAAAGAACAGAGTACCATAGGTTCTCACTCATAAGCAGATCTTGAACAATTATCATAATAGTATAAGGGATTGGCAGTAGTGGGAACCTGCTTGTGGGGGACACACCTCATCAACAAGGGTACCTGCATAATGAACATTTTGTATACCTAACCCTGAATTGTACTCCACATCTTTAAAATAAAAAATCTAATAGTTGAAAGAAAAAAGTACATCCACAAGAGACCACATTACCCGAAACACATACATGTGAGAATCGAGTCCTCACTTTGCATGGTTCTATCGGCTTCCTGATACCCAAAGCCTTTTCTGAGAGGACCAATGATGATATTAACAAATATGGGTCTTTTGATAGCATGCCAATAGTTGGAAGATCTGCACAATGCAGTGCTTATAATTTTCTAGTAACATATTAGAAAATTACATATGAATAAGATTCATTCAAAGTTCAAGATAGCTCAATAGATTTAAAGTTTCAATAAAATAAGTTTATTCATATATTTTCAGATTCTACCCTGCAGCTCGCTTTTAGGAAATGACCATATGTCTTTGGTGTAAAACCAAAGAATATCCACAATTAACTCAGCAGGCTCTAAAATACTCCTCCCTTTTCCAACTACAGATCTATGTGTGGTCGGATTTCTTTCATATTCTTCAAACAAAACATAGCAACAAAATGAAAGCAGACACGATACAAGACTATATCTATCTCCTGTTGAGCCAGAAATTAAAGAAATTTGCAAATCACTAATGTTTTGTTGTAGGGCAAAATTATTTTTCATAAAATTGTTCTTCACGTTAACAAGTAACAAGCTTAACACGGTTACTTATAAATGAATCAAAACAATTTTTATCTCTCAGTTTTAATTTCTGATATGTTAAATATAGACCATTATAATCCACATAACCAAAACTCTGTAGTAGCTTTAATAATTTTTAAAAGAATAAAAAAAAGATACAGAGACCAAAGTGTTGAAAATTGTTACTCATGCCAAGAGTTGGCAATATTTTCTATAAGAGACCAGACATCTTAGTCTTGGTGGTCCATATGGTCTCTATCTCAACATAAACAATACATACAGGAGTAACACTTATTCCCATGAAAACTTATTTATAGCAATGGGAGAGGTCCAGGTTTACTGACCACTAGTCCTATATCCTTATATCCTATCTACTAGTGACTTAAGGACCTAAAAGTAGCATACTTTCTAGCAACATTTTTGTTGGCTATTATTTAAATATTCAAATAAAGAAAGTTTTTTTTAAAAACATCAATTTTTGTCATGCATAGCTATATTAAAAATAATAGATATGAAATTTTAAAAAATTTTTATAATCATAAAATCACATTCCCATGTTTTTATTACAAGTATCCTAGACTATCACTATACATAAAAATTTTTTAAATAGGCTTACAGCTGGCAAAATACTAGGTCATTTTATGTCAGAAAATATGATTATGCAACCAAAACCCAAAACTCACAGTTTTCAAGAAAAGAGGAACAATGATGAAAGATCAAAATATCTCACATTTTACAAACTCAACAAGGTTCAATCACTGTATAATGTAAAACCAGCATATGTCCTTCCCACACATGAAAAGGGAAATACTGAAGCAACAGAAGAGAAGAATCTCAGTGGAAGAATCCTACAAACCTTTAAATACTTGGGAAGGAAACCAGAGAACCTGCTGATTGATGGTGCCTGGGTGAAGAGACCCAGACTTCAAAGCTGCTGGAAAAGTCCGCTGGGGGTCCTGGGTCACTTGCCGGGAAGGGCACTAACCGTGAGATACCTGAGGCCTTATCCAGTGAGGGCTCTCTCACAGGCACACAGGCCACACTTGCTCAACCACCTGCCCCTCCTCTGGAAGCACAGGCACGATGACTGAACTGACACTCGCAGGCCATGACTCACTCCAGACTATCCAAGCAACCGACAACTAGTGCCCATGACCCGAGGCTCCTTCTCAGACGCTCCTCAAGGCAACACTAGCTGGATTTATAGTGCTGTGCATACTCCCAGCTCTTCACAAAGGACACCTTCTCTGATGAAGATCGTTATTCATTATTTTCTTTCACCTACAACTAAAAAGTCTTGAATAGATCTTCAAGATTACCATCATGGCCTGCTTTTTTGTCCCCCCTCTTTGTATACAGATCTTTAATTGCTGGGGATGAGAAAGAGTGATACAACTTCCTTACATTCTCCTTAGCTAATTCTCAATTCCAGATCCATCTCAGCATTCCACTGGCATCCCCTTAAGTCATCTCTACTGCAGAAAACAAATCTTGTAATCATTTTTTATAATTAAGGTACAGTGATGTCATTTATATTTTTGTTCAACTTATGTCCCTCACTAGGTACCTTGAGAAAGGAATCCATATCATCATATGTCCCTAAAATTTCCATCATGGCCCCTATTTAGAATTATTTCTATATGTGAACAACTCCAGCATTCCAAAAGATCTCTTTTCCTTCTGGGTCAGAGTCATCTCATTATTTTACTCATGTAAAACAACGAGTTTTACAAGACAGCACAGCCTAATCATGAGAGCACAGATTTAGAAATCAGAAGGACTTAAGATCACACCCAGCTCCATGACCCTGGTCAAGCTACTTAATGAAATGAGATTAGATGAAATGACACAAGTAAATCATCTAACCTATATAATGGCCAATCAACAGGTGACAGTTTTTATTAATACTTTTCAATCCCATTGTCATCACTATTTCTCACTTTCTCTCACCTAACAAACTTTGGGAAGTCTTAAAATAAAAAGAAAACATGCTTTGGTAGGAGAAAGACCTGAGGTTAAAATCCTATTCTACTACTTACTACATGCACAACTTACAAGGTAGGAGACCTCGGAAATCCACATAAAGTAACAAAAAGAAAGAAAGAAGAAAAAATAATGTTCGTGATAGTTAACACTGAGTACACACAATTTGCCAGACACAAGATACACAAGATTAAGAACTCAACATGGGCCGGGCTTGGGGGTCCATGCCTATAAACCCCAGTACTTTGGAAGGCCAAGGCAGGAAGACTGCTTGAGACTAGAAATTCAAGAACAGCTGGGCAACACAGTGAGATCTTGTCTCCACACACACAAAAAAATTTTTAAAAATAGCCAGAGGTGCTGGCACATGTTTGTAGTTCCAGCTACTCTTGGGACTAAGGCAGGTGGATCACCTGAGCCAGGAATTCCATGCTTTGGTAGCCATGAGCATGCCACTGCACTCCAGCCTGGGCAACTGGGGAAGACCCTGACTCAAAAACAACTAAATAAATAAACAAGAAAACAAAAAGAAAAACTTAAATGCATTATTTCACTTACTCTTTACAACAACAGTATTTTGTGGGCACTGTTATTATGTCTTGCAGGTGAGAAAAAAGAAGTTTAAGCAAGGTGCCCGAAGCCCATAGCTGAAAGGGAGTCTGATGTGGGTATGTATGAATTCAATGCTTTCACCTACTCATACTACACAAGGTTACCTCTTAGCTGCTATTAACTTCTCTCAATTAGTTTTCTCAGTGGTCAGAAATATTTATGCCTCATTTACTTTTTGTGATGGCTAAATGAAACGATGTACCTCAAGCACTGAGAACACACTAGATGCTCAAATATTAGCTCTCCTTCAACCTTTGCTTTATTTTATTCTGCTCATTAACAGTCAGAAAACGGCCTACTTCACATCAGCACCCTCTAGTTTGCACTTCAGTTACCTGATATTTAACTGTGCTTTCTCTGAAATACCCAAACCATCAAGTAGGTTCAAAAAACAATATTCTCAGCCTTCAATGCACTGATCACCAGTAATTAGGTCCAGAACACACCTACAGAATCCACAGACTGCAAAAGCCACAGATATTTCTAAAACCTATAGTAATACCTTACTTGGTAGCCAGGAATACTATCCCTCTATATGTTCTATATGATTACAGTAAATAATAGAGTATATCAGAAGTTCAAGAACGTTATTCAGACTCTACTCAACCTTGCTTATTAACAAACTGTCATCATAGCATTACCCACAATTCATAGTTAGTAATTTCAAAAATGTCATGAGAGGTCCAAAAATAAACCAGCCACAAAGCAAGCTTGGCTAAAACTATATATCATTTCTATCCAAACTAACTTGTACAAAATAGAATATATCTATGTTTATTAAACCATCACATTTAACATTAAATTTTAATAGTTAGCAAAACCACAGCCCTTGACCAAAACCTCTTACTGCAACATAGTCCTTATTATCATCCATGCATAGCTAAACACAGTTAAGCACACAGTGGTACGCTCATGGCTACCTCTTGAAAGAAGCTATGGGCTTAGGGCACATCACTATGGTGACATTTTGTTAATAAGCAAGGTTCAATACAGTCTGAACAAGAAGCTTTTGGAAGTTTGGAGTTGTTCACATATAGAAATAAATCTAAATAAGGGCCATTATGGAGTTTTTAGGGACATATGATGATACGAATTCCTTTCACAAGGCGTCTAGCGAGGTACATAAGAGAAATATCCTAGCTATGACTAGAGTTAAAAAACTAAATGTGAAGAGGGAGTGATCTCAGCAAGATGGTGGAACAGAATACTGAGGTCCTCATTCCCCCTGGAGACACTGACTTAACAACAACATACAGGCCGGGCTCGGAGGCTCAGTCAGCAATCCTGCGCTTTAGGAGGCCGAGGTGAGTGAATTGCCTGAGCCCGCCGGTTTGAGACCCACCTGGGCAACTTGGTGAGACCTCATCTCTACAATAAATCAAAAAAATTAGCCAGGCATGGTAGCATGCGCCTGTAGTTCTAGCTACTTGGAAAGCTGAGGCAGAAGGATCGCTGGAGCCCAGCAAGTCTCACTCCAGTCTGGGTGACAGAGTGAGGCTCCAACTCAAAAAAAAAAAAAACACACAGACCAAATTGCCTCTGTAAGAATTCCAGAAACTAATTAAATATTGCAGCACCTAGGCAAGCAAAAGCCAAGGAGAGCCACATCAAAGCAGAGAAGAAAGTCCCTTGCCTTCTGCCCAGGTTGGCTCCTCCCACCCCCATGCAACATGGAGTACTTTGGGTGGAAATTCCCAGCTTGTTCCTCAAGAGGAAAAGAGAAGAAAAGACCATACATACAAAGATCTGGGCTGCCTCAGGGACTGACCTAGAGCACCATCGGGAAGTAAGCATAATTTGGATGCCAGATCAGGGGCCTAGGAGAACAATGGAGAGCACATTACTGCAGTAAAAGAATGAAGGACCTGTGAGAGATCACTCAGTATTATAAACTCTAAATTCCATCCAGATTGCTGTGAAATTCATGATTTTGTCCTTTTTTATGGCTACATAATATTCCATCGTGTATATGTACATTTTTTAATCCAATCCTCTTTTGGTGAACAGCATGGTTGGTTCCATGATCTTGCTATTGTGAACAATGCTGCGATAAACATACGTGTGCAGGTATCTTTTTTATAGAGTGATTTGAGTTCTTCAGGGTATATTCCCAGTAGGGGGATTGTAGGGTCATATGGAAGGTCGATTTTTAGAGCTTTGAGGAATCGCCACACTGATTTCCACAGAGGCTGCACTAGTTTACACTCCCACCAATAGTGTAGAAGTGTTCTCTTTTCACTGAAACAAAGATCTGAGTATCACATGTTCTCACTCATAAATGAATCTTGAACAACCATCGTAATACTAGAAGAAAAGTATTGACAGTGGTGGGAAACTATGGGGGGGGCAAGGAGGGGAAGGGAGGCGGGATTAACGGTAGTCAATATCTGTCTGGGGACGGGGGGCACACCTCATCAACAAGGGTACCTACACAAAGCATATTTGTAAACCTAACCCTTAAATGTACCCCACAATTTTAAAATAAAAAATATGTATTAGAAAGAAAAAGAATGAAGGACTAAAACACCACATGGTGATTATATCAACTAATAAAGAAAAGAGCCCTTTAGAAAATTTAACATCCTTTCATAATAAAATCACTCAACGAAGTAGGAATAGAGGGAAACTATCTTAACACAATAAAGGCCATCTATGAAAAACCCACAGCTAAATTCATACTCCGTGATAAAAGCCTTTCCTCTATGATCAGGTCCAAGACAAGGATGTCCACTCTCACCATGACTATACAACACAGTACAAAGTCCTAGCCAGCACAATCAAGCAAGTAAAAGATATAAAACACATTCAAATAAAAAGACATTAAAAAATTATCTCCATTTGCAGATGACATAAACTCATATGTAGAAAACCCTAAAAATTCTACCAAACAGAAACTGCTAGAACAAATAAATGAATTTGGTAAAGCTGCAGGATACAAAATCATACAATAATCAATTGTATTTCTATATACAATCAAGGAATGATCCAAAAAGAAAATAAAGAAAACAAACCTATTTATAATAGCATCACAAATAATAAAATACTTAGAAATAAACTTCACCTAGCCAGGCTCAGCCTGTAATCCCACGCCTTGGGAGGCTGAGGTGAGTGGATTGCCCGAGCCCATGGGTTCTAGACCCACCTGGGCAACTTGGCGAGACCTCATCTCTACAATAAATAAAAAATTAGCCGGGCATGGTAGCGCGCGCCTGTAGTTCCAGCTACTCAGAAGACTGAGGCGGCAGGATAGCCGGCACCCAGCAAGTCGAGGCTGCATGGCCGGGAGCGGCCACTGCACTCCAGTCTGGGTGACAGAGTGAGACTCCAACTCAAATAAATAAATAAATAAATAAATAAACAAACTTCACCAAGGAGGCAAAATATCTATACACTATAAATTATAAAACACTGCTGAAAAAATTAAATTAAATCAAATTAATGGAAAGGCACCCTATACTCACGGATTGGAAGACTTAATATTATTAAAATATCTACACTATTTTAAATGACCCACAGATTCAATGTAACCCCTGTCTAAATCCCAAAGACATTCTTTGCAAAAATAGAAAGAAAAAAACATGGGCTGGGCACAGTGGCTCAAGCCAGTAATCGCAGCACTTTGGGAGGCCAAGATGAAGGGATGCCTAAGCCCAGGGGTTCAAGAACATCCTGGGCACCTTGGTGAGACCTCCTCTCTACAACAAATCAAAAAATTAGCCAGGCATGGTAGTACGCACTTGTAGTTCTAGTTGCTTGGGAGGCTGAGGCAGAAGGATTGCCTGATCCCAGCAGGTTGACACTGGGATGGCTGTGAGTGTGCCACTGCATTCCAGACCGGGTGACGGAGTGAGACTCCAACTCAAAAAAACAAAACAAAACAAACTCTAAAATTTATGAATCTCAGGGACTCTGAGGAGCCAAAACAATCTTAAAAAAGAAGGTAGTTGAAAGTTCAAATGTCTTGATTTCAAAACATAGTACAAAGCTATAGTAATCAAAACAGTATGGTACTACATAAAGACATATGGACCAAAAGAACAGAACAAAGCCCAGAAATAAAGCCTCAAATCAAGTAACTTCTGACAAAGATAGCAAGACCAGTTAATAGAGAAAGAATAAACCCTTCAACAAATAGTGTGGGGAAAACTGGATATCTACATGTTAAAAAAAAAAAAAACGACTTGGGGTTTTATACCATTCATAAAAATAAAACTAAATATCTAAATACCTAAAATAACACTAAATACCTAAAACTATAAAACACCTAGAGGAGCCGGGCTCGGTGGCTCAGCCTGTAATCCCACGCCTTTGGGAGGCTGAGGTGAGTGGATTGCCTGAGCCCGCGGGTTCGAGACCCACCTGGGCAGCGAGACCTCATCTCTACAATAAATAAAAAAATCAGCTGGGCGTGGTAGCGCATGCCTGTAATTCTGGCTACTCGGAAGGCTGAGGTGGAAGGATCGCAGGAGCCCAGCAGGCGAGGCCACTGCACTCCAGTCTGGGCGACAGAGTGAGACTCCGACTCAAAAAAAAAAAAACACCTAGAGGAAAACACAGAGGAAAAGCCTACTAGCATCAGATTTGGCAATGATTAAATATGACACCAAAAGCACAGGCAACAAAAGCAAAAATAGACAAACAACAGACAGTACAACAACAACAAACTTAGAAACGTATGAGTGTCTAAGATAACAATCAACAGGGCAAGGAGGGAAACTACAGAACAGGAGAAAATATCTGTAAATCATATATCTGATAAGAAACTAATATCTAAAATACATAAAGAATTCCTACAACTCAACAAGTTAAAAACACCAATTTAAAAATGGGCAAAGAACTTGAATGGATAATTATGCAAAAAAATATACAACTGGCCAACAAGCATATAAAAATATCCTCAGCCAGGCTCGGTGGCTCAGCCTATAATCCCAGGACTTTGGGAGGCCAAGATGAGTGGATTGCCTGAGCCTGCAGGTTCAAGACCAGCCCGGACAACTTGGTGAGACCTCGTCTCTACAATAAATAAAAAATTAGCTGGGCACAGTAGCATGCACCTGTACTTCCGGCTACTTGGAAAGTTGAAGCGGAAGGATCGCCGGAGCCCAGCAGGTTAACACTGGGGTGACCATGAGCGTGCCACTGCACTACAACCTGGCCGACAGAGTGAGACTCCAACTTAAAAAAAAAAAAAAAAAAGATCCTCAACATCACCAATCATGGGAACCCACGTGCCCAACAATCCTACTTCTGGATATACAGCCAACAAAATTGAAAGCAAGATCTCTAAGAAATATTTGCATACCCATATTCACTGCATTATTCATAATAGTCAAGGGGAGGAAACAAATCAAATGTCTATCAACAGGTGAATAAACAACATGCAGTAAAAAAGTGGAATATTATTCAGCCTTTAAAAAGAAGAAAATAGTCACCAGAAGACAAATACTGCATAGTTCCATTTATATGTATTATCTAAAGTAGTCAAACTAGGCTGGGCATGGTTGCTTTCACCTATCATCTCACCACTTTGAGAAGCTGAGGTAGGAGAATTGCTTGAGTCTAGGAGTGCGAGAGCAGCCTGGGCAACATAGTGAGAACTCGTCTCCACACAAAATTAGCCAGGCATGGTGGTGCATGCCTGTAATCTCAGCTACTTGGGAAGCTGAGGTGAAAGGATCACCTGAGCCTAGGAGGTTGAGGCTGAGGTGAGCAAGCATAGCTCCACTGACTCCACCCTGGATGACAAAGCAAGACCCTGACTCTGATTGACTGATTGATTGATTGATTGATTGACTGACTGATAAATAAGGTAGTCAAACTAATGGAAACAGAAATAGAATGATGGTCGTCAGGGGCTGGGGGAAGGGGAAACAACTGCTTAATGAATATAGAGTTTAATTTCATAAATGAAAAAATTCTGGAGATCTGTTGCACAACAATGTGAACATACAACATTACTGAACTGTACACTAAAAAATTAATGATAAATTTAATGTTATATGTTTTTTTACCACAATTTTTTTAAACCAAAGAATACAACACTTTGAAGACAGACTAAGGGAGAAATGAAACGAAATAACCACAAGCTAACAGTAGTCAAAACAATTGCCCAAGAATCTAGTAAGTTGCTCACAGAGATGGAAAAGTTTAATTTTAACAAAAAGCAAACTGACTTTATGGAAGAGCTGTAAATACAAACCAGGATGTAGAGTTCAGCATGTAGCGCAGTCCTGGAACTCAAGTCTGAAACACATAAATCATTGTTGTACTTAAGACTCACAAGCACTATCAGAGAAGAGGGACTAATACCAGGTGATTATGTGGAGCATAAAAAACTGTTTTAACCATCACTACTAATCATGAATGACAATGTATTGCAATACCAAAGTATATAACTGCGGTTAGACAATTTGCTACCCAACAATATTTCTGTAACTTCTCCCTTCCAGGCACAGGGGACAACTGGATGTCCCCGTTCCCTTGAGGTTTTTAGGCAGAGGGTCTTGTTCTGTTTCCCAGGCTGGAGTGCAGTGATGAGATCATAGCTCACCGCAGCCTTGAGCTCCTGGGCTCCAGTGATCCTCCTGATTACAATAAGGATCATACTGTACATACATACTTTTCAGCTGGACACAGTGGCTAACGCCTATAATCCCACCTATAATCTCTTTAAAAAGTAATAATAATAAGCTTTCCAAGAATCTATTCTTGCTTGTAAATAATTGATTACACATAATGTCAAAGTCAATTGTAAGTATTTTCAAATTAAGGACAGCACTGAAGAGTTAAACTGAATGCAATACACAGTGGTTGGCAATGAATATTTACACATGTATTTCTGAAGCAACCATGAATAGACAGCGATACAAGAAAACATATAACCCCAAAGCACTGTTCATATATGATAAAAACACCTCTATGTTAAATTAGGCTTTCCACCATGTGGGCTATCGTCGCACTCCCCTAAAGGAAATCCTCGGTTCCCTACATATGAGTTTACCTCCGTGTTTCCCATCTTCTTTTTTTTTTTTTTTTTTTAATTTTAAAGATGTGCAGTACAATTCAGGGTTAGGTGTACAAATGTTCATTATGCAGGTACCCTTGCTGATGAGGTGTGCTCCCCCTCCCCTGGCAGTTTCCCACTACTGCCACTCCTTTTCTTATAGTAATATGATAATTGTTCAAGGTCCGCTTATGAGTGAGAACATGTAATACTCAGTTCTTGTTTCTGTGATAGATCACTCAGTATTATAGACTCTAAGTCCATCCAAGTTGCTGTGAAGTTCATAATTTTGTCCTTCTTTATTGCTGCATAATATTCCATCATATATATGTACCACATTTTTTTATCCAGTTCTTTTTCGATGGGCAGCACAGTTGGTTCCATGTTTTTGCTATTGTGAACAATGCTGCAATAAACATACATGTGCTGGTATCTTTTTCATAGCATGATTTGAACTCCTCCGGGTATATTCCCAGTAGGGGGATTGTGGAGATTAAGAGGGGACAATCTTAAAGATGTAGGGCCCATTTTCTCCTCTGCAATGCACTAGGAGAACTTAAGGGTAATGATGAAAACAGATTGACAACAAACAACCCATCCCACTTTCTTCATGATGCTTAAATGAGATGATGCATATAAAATGGCAAAAGAAAATGCAATGGAATAAATGCTGTCTATTATTGGTATTAGTACGCTATTAGTGGCATTTGTGTTACTGAGGAAGAAAATTGAATGATTGTGTTATATTCTTTTTTTTAATACACATAGACAAGTTTATTACAAAATGTTTATGAAAAGGTACAGATCCCATTGCTAAAGCAGTCTTAACAAAAAAAAAAATTCAAATTCTCAAAAAATAAAGAAACTTAGAGACCCCATTCCAAAGTGGCTGCACTATTTTGCACTCCCACTGCAATGTTTGAGAGTTTCGTTTTTCTCCACATCCTTATCAATACTTGCTATAATCCATCTTTTTTATTGTAGCCATCCTAATGGGTGCATAGTAGTCTATCGTTGTGATTTTGATTTGCATTTCCCAAAAAACTAATGATGTTGAACATCATGTTCTACTGATCTGTATCTACCCTTTACCAATACCACGGTCTTGATTACTAACTGTATAATAAGCCTTAATATTAGGAAGAAAGCTTTCTCCACTTTATGATTCTTTGTTAAGACTGCGTGTTTTCCATCTTCTAACACACTCATCTATTTTAATGATTTCCAAAGCTGGGCACAAACTAGGACAAACCCTTCAAATAACAATTCAAAACCCTAATGTTATGTGTGGGAAAACAAACAAACAAACAAACAGTAAATCCTATATTAACCAGAAGAGAATCTACTCTGTACTGGTCTTTTATTAAATAGTAGAGAAATTCACATTTGAAATCAGTATGCTCAAGAGAAACTTAAGAGTATTAGCCGGGTTCGGTGGCTCGGCCTATAATCCCGCACTTTGGGAGGCTGAGGTGAGTGGATTGCCTGAGCCCGCAGGGTCGAGACCCACCTGGACAACTTGGCGAGACCTCATCTCTACAATAAATAAAAAAATTAGCCAGGCGTGATAGCACGCGCCTGTAGTTCCAGCTACTTGGAAGGCTGAGGCAGAAGGATCGTCGGAGCCCAGCAGGTCGAGCCTGCGGTGGCCAGGAGCAGGCACTGCACTCCAGTCTGGGTGACAGAGTGAGACTCCAATTCAAAAAAAAGAGTATTAAGTTATTTAAATGCCTTTAAATGTTATTTTCTTCAACAAACTCAATATTTAAACTTCATTAATATTAGCTGCTGGAACCTATTGAATATACTTTGCAAATTTTTAATTTGTATGCCATAGTTCTGAACTTTCCAGGGTGAAACAAAGGAAGAAGGGAAAAGTTACCACTTCCAAAGTTTTGTGTGGAGATAGAACATAAATTAAGTTGCTATGGAAATTAACATGCCAGTCATTGTCCAAAACCATAGGAAATGGCTACGCAAAAGAACGTTTCACGGAACACAAAACCTCATAGTGGACTGGTAGACACACTTTCTTAAACACACTCTGGAATGACAGAACCTGATGAAGAGAACTTACTTTATGATCAATTTAATGGCAAGAAATCTGAGGGTTAGAAGAGCAACCTGACTGAGAAAAAAAGTCCTGCTAAAACCATATGGAAGCCAGGTGAGAGTTGCCAACTCAAGAAACAGGAAATGAGTGTACTCCAGGCAGGAGGCTAAGTGAACGTAGATACGGCTGAAGTGGCTCAGGTTTCATGGGTATTCCCCCATGTGGCATCCTCTCAGTGGCGTTTCCTTGGTCTTCCTTTCTAAAATCTCCCCTACACATCCCATTCCCTCTTCACGCTTCCTGTGTGTGCATGTCACACGCTCACATGCTATGCATATTTCATTCATCTCGTCTACCTTCTGTCTTTCCTACTGGAAGATAGTCATATACCATATAAAGATGCTTCGGTCAACAACTCACCACATATACAATGGTGGCCCCAGAAGATTAGAACACCCTATTTTTACTGTACCTTTTCTATGTTAAGATATGTAGCATTAACACTTATGTAACACAACACTTATCATTGTGTTACAACTACCTACAGTATTCCATACAGTCACATGCTGCACAAGATTGTAGCCTAGGAGCAATAGGCTCTACCATCCAGCCGAGGTGTGTAGTGGGCTATGCCACCTAGGGTTGTGTGAGTCATTCTGTGATGTTCACACAACAGCAAAATCACCTAATGTTGTATTTCTCACAACATATACCCATCATTAAGCAATGCCTGATAGTATAAACTACAAGAGAGCAGGGACTTTTGCTCCTCTTGTTCACTGCTGGATCTCTCTGGTGTCTTAGAATAGTATTCTCCATAATAATAGGTGACTCCATATGTTACTTGTTGAATGAATGAAAAAATGAATGAGTGAATAAATACTGCAACCCCTACCAATTTTAGCTATGATAATATTATACATGCTACGCTTCTGTCCACCCTCTTCCTAGTTATCATGCCCAGAGGAGGATGACTGCTAATCTCATTGATCATAACCTAGACCAAAGGTAGAGTAGGCAAATTCCTGACTAACCAAGGGTATTAAAAGATCAGCATCCACAACCAGTGCCCTTTGACACCTCCTTTTCCCTTCTCCTGGTGTAGGCAGACTGAAGTTCGCTCAGCTGTGCCCACTCCTGCCATGGCACTGGGGTCAGATGGCTCTTGTGCCGGTGAGGCGTCTGCTTTCTCATACAGACTTCCATAGACCTGGGCCTCTGGTGCGATAAGGGCTTGGTCCACTCTTCTCTGTAATCACCTTTCTCTCTCTCTCCTCCCATGGAGAAGACAGGCACAGGCCACTGCCTTAGGCAGAAGATGTCCTCTTCAACTTCTATGTATATTAGAATTTTTTTCTAATCAAAACTGTCCTAATTTTTTTAAGTTTTTATTTAAAATGTAATAATATTTACCATATATCCATCTCCTAAAAGCCTCAGAAAGGCTGTGAAAGGAAACAAACACAAAACCACAAATTATTAATAGTAAAACCAAGCTCTTGTGGCTCTCTTACATGTAACAGAACCCGTGATCTATACCCTCCAAATCCTAACTTCTCTGATTTTATCTCCCTAAATATCTCTCTCCTAAAATCCTTTGTTTGGGAGATAAGTTTGATAAAGTACTTAGAAATGTAGAGTAATGATATCTGTAATTTACTCAAAAATACTTTGGCAAAGAAAGAAAGAACATGTGGCAAAATGTTCTCAATTGCTGGATCTAAGGTGGACATATGGGTATTCACTGCACCGTTCTTTCTACTTTTCTGTTTTAAATTTTTAATGAAAAAGGTGTGTGGTGTGTGTGTGTGTGTGTGTGTGTGTGTGTGTGTGTGTGTGTTTACTCCCAGTCTCTCATACCTCAAAGCTATGAGTCTCCCAGAACCCTAATCAGCCCACTTGGCAAATGCAGTAACACTCAAAGTGGTCTGCCCTCACCTCCAACTCAGCCCCCAACACTGCAAGCATCGTCTAAGATACTTCTGTGGTTGCCAGACTACTCTAAATAAAACTAATTGACAACTCAACTGTACTTTCATGATAAAGTTTAAATTCCTTAGAACGATACATGCTCTCAGTCCTTTCTCATTTCTTCCTTTTCAAAAATCACACCGATACCCTCTCTCAGGTTTTCTACGACATGACAACCCCGAGCACGCCAGCTACTCCATGCCTGTGCATCTTCTCACTCTGGTTCCTCTGCCAGCTTCAAACTCAGGTTTGCTTGTCACACAGATCACCACATTGCCCAGTGAGGGTGGCGTAAGCAGGAGGAGCTATCGGGCAAGTGCAGGCAACAGCAAAGTCTATAACTATAAATGCAACCATTCCCTTTTCAAACCTGCATATGACTACTCAGCAATTCCTTTTGAAACCAGCAGAGGGTGACATAATTTTATTTTAAAAGGAAAATTAAAGTTGTGTTAACAAAAGCAAACTTTACAGGCTTTAGGAGAAGTATTAAAAACTTTAAAAATACCTTTCTAATAAGAAATGTGAAAATGAAAATAACATTTAATATTTACTTAACTTGAGCAAATGTCATTTTTAATTTATAACAGAACCACATAATAATTCATCAAAATTCTAAATATCATTATACTTTCTGAAACAATTTAACCTATAGGAATGTAGCCTGATAAATAATCCTACAAGCATGCAACAATGAGTCAGTCAATTTACTCTAAAATATAACAGAAAATGTTCACGTTTTCAATGAAAGCATCTTCACAGCAGTTACTATCTCACTCACAATATAAACATGGAAGTGACTCATGCACAGGCATTTTGACTTCAACACACCTACACCAACATGTTATGACTCCATTCGCTGTCCCCTCTAATTCAAATATGCACCATTTGTTTCATGCTGGGCCTGAGGTCTATACTTTCCTAGATAGTTCCCAGTCCATTTTTAGTTTTGATTTTGCAATTTCAGAAAGGTGCTGACAACTAGCAGTGACCACATTTGAAGCAGAACAGACCTCAAATAATCCAGTACTGCCAAAATTAATCTCTGCATTTTGTAACTTAACTTACACATTGCCTGTAGTTTTCAAATAATTATCAGACGCCGATGGTTGCATAGCACTATGCCAGGGTCTAGCAGGAAATACCAATGATAAACATACCTAGATTTTGTTATCTTAAAACTAACT
Source organism: Carlito syrichta (assembly GCF_000164805.1). Taxonomy (NCBI): domain Eukaryota; kingdom Metazoa; phylum Chordata; class Mammalia; order Primates; family Tarsiidae; genus Carlito; species Carlito syrichta. The sequence goes on from NW_007252327.1 coordinate 504,003, forward strand.
CCACTTCTAAAATTCTGAGTCTATGAGTCTAGACCTTATCCTGCAGTTTTACTCCCTAATCTCAGGAACTCAGGTAAACTGGGACATGACACATACTCGAGGCATTTGAAAGCAGGGCATTCTCCTGTACAAACTGCAATCATTGCTATATTTCTCCTTATCAGAAAGGAAAGAGAGACGGGATTGAATGAGAATGGAACCACCAGAGTGCCTAGGAGTTTTTTCAGCTTTCTAAGAGGTATAAAAATCAGATATTACTCAAGTCTAGGTTGTAATACAAGGCTGCTGGCATCAATTCTCATGTACTCACTCTCCCTACTGAGGCCCTGCATTTTCCAGACAATCTGCCATGGGTGCTGTTTTCTTCAATATGAAAAAGGTAAGAAATAAGCCTATATCAATATCAAACAGAGGCAGTAAAAGGCAACCAGGTAAGATTCGGGTTTTTCCAGGTTGGCAAAATTAACTCTTAACAGTGAAAACACAATAGACTCTTAGGACTGTTTGAAATTTGAACCTATTTAAATACCATCAACCAGCAAACAATCTCCTGATAATAAAATCTTCCATTTCTGACATTCTCATCTAGCAGAAACTTCCACTCATCTAACAGCTACACATATGTTCTGTATTTCTTATAAAGGGTCCCTTCTCATCCACATTTCTCTAAAGATCAGAATGGGTTTTAATTTTTGATAAAAGATAAGATGGCAAGGAGAAAATCACTGAAATGCCAAGTGGGGTTTCCAGCCAAAAATTGACTGGGGGTTAAGACGAAAATGGCAGCGTTTCAAAGATTGCTGAAAAAGCTCAAGCAGCTACCCAGACAAATAGAAAAGAGAGGAACCTACAAAAGATGAGGACTCTGACTTCTCTGCAGCCTAAGAGACAGGCCAGAGTTGAGCATTAGATTAAAGAGAAAGAAGAGCTGGGCATGTGACAGTGCCTGTAGTCCCAGCTACTTGGGAGGCTGAGGCAGGAGGTTCACCTGATCCCAGAAGATAGAGGCTGCAGTGAGCTGATTGTACCACTGCACTCCAGCCTGGGTGACAAAAAAATAAGAAGATAAAATAAATAAGAAAAAGGATAAATAATAAATCTGTGCTACCACTATTTCAACATCAAAGAAACCTGTAAATATTATGATATGGAAACAACATTTACTAATATTTTTGCTTATTACTTACAGGCCTGTATTACAATTTACGCTGAAAAAACTGCTTCCTTAATTTTTGCTATTACACAAGGTAAACCAAGTAATTGTTTCTACTTGATTCCTCAAGTCATCATTTCTCAATTATTAAAAAATACATACTTTTTCACTACTGTGTAAATTATCTTCAAATTCACGACAATCTCCTTGAATTAAGAAAATGTGACATCTCAAAGATTCTTTTTACTCTTCCCTAAACCATTTGAGAACATTTCTAAAACCACTAATTTCACAAGCTATCTAAGATTTCTAAGAGAAAAATCACAGCTGCACAAGTTCTGAAAATGTTGTCAAATGTGAGTGCCTTGTGGTCTAGGGTTGTGTTTCTTTGCCCTAATCCCTTAGGAATAAATTGCTGTGGAAAGGAAAGAGGAAGGAAAAGGTGCACAATAAAATAGAAGTTCACCATTGGGAAAGTGATGACATTAGTGTAACAAACGTTTCAGTGAGAAGGATTACCTGAAACCACTGGACTTTCGCTCTAAAGTACTAATTTTCCAAAGGTCTGACATGTGCAACCCTTAAAATAGTACTGAGTCATCATGAGTCAATAGTTGTCTCTTATCTTTTTTAATATTAAGGATTCCAAAATGCTATACCTTAAATAGTAAATAAAAAAGAGAGAGTAGAGATGATTATTTAAAACCTGCCTATTCTCCTAAGTGCAAACTGCAAGTATTACACACATAACCAAAAACAGATTTGTCTCAAAATGAAAACGTGGGCAGATTATGAGTAACTAAGTAATTATGCCGTCTACACTCTAGATTGTGTCTCACAACCACAAGGATAGGAAGGGCTAAAAGGAAAACAGGGTGAGACTTGCCACCCCATTCCCCAACAGTGAAGTGCTGGCCATCAGTCAAGGTGGCCTGCCCAGACACATGGACGACTTACTGACGACCTCAGGGAGAGCAGCTGAATCTACGCAATAAGGAAACCTGTGCAACATTATGGGGAAACTATTAAGGCCTCAAATGTAGGTAATTACTATGTATTGTGGACATGAAAATGACTACATTGCTGGGGGGGAAGGATTATTTGATTACAGTAGGAAGCTGTAATCAAATAATAATCATGAATTTGTTGTAGAATGGAAACTAGAAATTATTGCATTTTTAGCATTTTTCCCCTTTTGTTTCCTAAATTTTATGTCTTCAATTCTAATACAGTGCAAACATACTTTGAAAAAATATATAGAAAAGGGATGGGAACTCATTTTTCTTCTCAATTGTACAAATTTATTACAGAAATATTTTTTCCCTAATCAATTTGAACAAACAAAATTCCAATCACAGAGCTCAATGGAATATACATCCAGTTCCAGGGATGCTCTCGGACTCATGGGTTGAACACTATGAATGTTTCTAGCAGTCATTAGTGGTACCCCAAAAGGTTCTAGAGAAGCAGAGGAGGCAAAGAGGAGAGGAGAGAAATCACAAATATGGAATTCAAATAAAATTATGTTGCTTCTTTTAGTGCTCATGAAATAAGTCCTAAAGAAATCATCTTTTGGAGTTCTTAAAAGACCCTGAAATGCTATTCTCTGGGGAGACAGACATGATTGACGTTCTTTGCTCTGGCAATCAGAACTATGCCTAACTTAGGTCCACAGGACACTAGCACTGTGAAAAGACAAATTTTGGAATGTAGAACTTGGGGGCTGGCATGCCTAGACAGGGAGGACATGAGGACCATGGAGGCTCAAATGGGAGCGAGAGGAGGTACCAAGGTCAAATACCATGACCCAGGCACTCTTTCTGTATGACAGGACTCTGCAGATGCTGCAGGAAAGCCATCAGGACAACTGTCTCCAGATAACTTCTGTCCACTAAGATGCTCACAAGCCTTCCAGATTTTCAATGAGCTTTCCAAAAAAGCCTATTACTCTAAGGATTCCGATAACAGACAAATTCACCCCCAGAAAATTCACTCTTTGGTGAGAATTCTACTCCTAGAAATTTTCACTATAGACATAATCCACACGTGTGCACATAAAATATGTTCAGGAAAACTTACTAAGCAACACTAATAACAGAAGTAAAAAGCAATGGCCTAAAATGTCCATCAATCATTAATGATTTAAAAAAGAATGAAAAGTAGAACAGGGGAAGATTGGGATATAAAATGGGACTACATTTTTAGACTATTTTTCTTAAGAGTACTTATCCAGTCTTACTTATATAATTAAAAACAGAGAAAAATCATGCACATTGCTAACATATTTTAAAAATCAAAAGGAAGGCTAGGTAGTTATGATGGCTTCATACCAGTAATCCTAGCACCATAGGAGGCTGAGTCAAGAGGACTACTTGAGCCCAGGAGTGCAAAACCAACCTGGGCAATGTAGCAAGACCTCTTCCCCACACAAAAAATTAAAAAATTAGCCAAGCATAGTGACACACACCTGTAGCCCCAGCTACTCAGGAGGCTGAGGTAGACGGATCGCCTGAGCCCAGGAGGTCGAGGCTGCAGTGAGCCATGATCATGCCACTGCACTTCAGTCTGGGCAACAGAGTGAGACCCCATCTCAAAAAAAAAAAAAAGTCAAATGGCAATCATGACCCACAATTCTATCATGAATCTCAAGGCCTATTTAATCTACCACTGTACTTAATATATTTATGCAAATATCTGTGTGTCTTTCTCCTCCATTAGATCAAAAATTCCTTAAGAACCATGATAAATGATAAAGTAACTTCCACAGTGCCTGGCACAGAGATGCTTATTAAATGTATACTGAGTAAACAAAAGGACAAACCATATTTGACCTCAGGCTGCACAGGCAACCATAATTGGCTACAGTCATGTCCTCTGGGCTATGTTAGCCTGATCCATGAAAAGGATAAAGATGGTTCTCAGAAACAGGACAAATTTCAAAAATGTCCACAATCTCTCAGAAGGTTCTAGGCTACCCAGATCGAGACATCACAGTGCTAGAAATGTAGCAAGTAAAAGATCACTCAGTATTATAGACTCTAAGTCCATTAAGGTTGTTTTGAAGTTCATGATTTTGTTCTTCTTTATGGCTGCATAATATTCCATCACATGTTCTCACTCATAAGCAGACCTTGGACAATTATCATAATAGTCTAAGAAAAGAATCGGCAGTAGCAGGAAACTGCCTGAAGGGGGGCGGGGAAGCAGGATTGGCAGTAGCGGGAATCTGCTTGGGGAAGAGGGGCACCCCTCAACAACAAGAGTACTTGCATAATGAACATTTGTATACCTAACCCTGAATTGTACCCCACATTTTAAAAGAAAAAATTAAAAAAGAAAAAAAGGTAAATTCATAAAGAATAGATTAGAAGTTGTATGGAGCTGAAGTTGGGAACATAAATACTTGTATACTATTTCTGTAGTATAAGTAAATGAGCATGGGGGAATTTATGAGGTTAATAAAAATATTCTAAAACTGGAAAGAAAAAAAAAGAAATGTAGCAAGTACAATTCAAAGTTTCATGTCATGGCACAAACTGGAAACAGTATCATTTGTCTGATGCCTGGAAGTCTGAGCTTGGTGAAACAAATCAATCATGTTTTCCTTATATTCTATAAGTATGATAAGGAAAATAAAATACTTAGTATTAGGGAGGATATTAGATACAGAATGAATATAAAATGCCCAAAGAAAGCCATCTCATATTTTCATAGAAACATAAGCTGGTTTCCATGAACACACATTTTATATAAGGTTCCATGCTACATGCAATGGCTACATGCAATCACTGATCAACAACGATGATCTCTTCACACTTGTGATGAACCCCCATCAACAATTAACTTTGTTCATATGGGGTAATAAAAAAAGTAAAATCATTTTTACAACCATGTGAAAATTTTGATAGGATTTTATATTCCCTATTCTTTCATTAATAAATGAATTGTGATCACATAAACAGACTTTAAATCCAAACTTTTTCATATCAAGTCATTTAATGTTCTTCTTAAAACAAATATAGGCACTATTAGTCTTAATATTTTATATTTGACATCCACTAAATATGAGTGACCATTTTAATCTTTTTCCTAAGTTGAATTTTTGCTTTGAATTAATAAATTGTCAAAAAGTAATATACGTCTGTACAGTTCTTAAAACTTTCTAAGTTCATTAAGATGTTCAAATATGTCATTTTACTTAAGTTAGCCATCTTTCAAGTAAGAATAATTCACAAAACATAAATTCTTAAACGTTTGATAAGACTCTTCTTTTTGCCTACTAGTACTTGAAGTATAAAAAAGCAGAGATTACTATACAGACCCCATTTCTTTTCATAAAACCAAAAAATAATAAGGATAGTACTAAAGTTTAAGGGTTAGGATGCTGTTAGATTAACAATTTTTGTAATGTAACATAATAAATCAGATTTATAGCAAAATTTTATATGCAAGCTTCTCTGTGAATAAAACAATCTATAGCTTGAATCAAAGCTTTTTCAAAACAAGTTTTTATTATTTTTATTAGTGTGGCTACACTGTCAAACTTGTATATTATTTCTATGGCATCTATTTGAAGTATTCACTTATCACTATTGAATATTTGAAACCTCAGTAGTGTGCTGGCATTTCTTTCAGAACAAATAATGTTCTTCCATCTTTAGGGATTAGTAAGTCCTAGTTACTAAATTTTTTTGATTTATGAAATAAAACTTCTTGTGATTTAGTAATCTCCTGGATAAAGGTTGTCTCCATATAATCTTACTTGTCATTAACAGGTCTACTAAAAGTATTATTTAGAAGTAAAATTTTAAATGTTCTTGTCCTCACTGTGTTTTAATTTTCCTGTCATGCTGGCAATACAGAATTCTGAATTCTGTAATGCAATGAGCTACCATAACTAATTGGATGACCTTGTAAACCAGCTTCATAATTCGATCTGAGTTATAACTGAACTCACAAAAGAATTTTTGCTTCCTATTTCCCCTTGCAGATCTTTAAAAAATTCAAAACCTTATGCACCATAAGATGGACACTTAGTAATAACACTACATACAAATAAGACATGTAGGTTAAGAAAGAGATGAATTATCAGTTACTCAAATTCAAACGTGAAATCATCTTTTTATTACATTATAACTAAAGACAAACTCCTAATTTTAGGTTTCTGTATTTATCTTGTTAAACTATTACTTTTAAGCTTGAAGTCAAAAGCTTTTCACTATGATGGTAAAACAACATCTTCAATTTAAATCTTTTAAAATATGAAGTACTTTAATAAAGATACTTTAGGTATTTACAGTTTCAGAATATAAATATTTCAAAATAACTTAGGTTACCATAATTCTAAGAACGTTTTAAGTAAGTCTATAAATATAGATTACTCAGTAAAATGGGAAGAGATGTTAATTTTCAAAATTAAGTTAATTTTAACTTGAATAAAATTCTGGAAAAGTGGTAAGTTATAAACTTACATTTATATGTAATCAAGATTGTGTGGGGAAAATATTTTTCTAAGGTTTTAAGCTAATGGTCCCCTTAGTGAAATTTAGTTAGGTCCAATTACTTGTTTTAGAAAGAAGTATTTTTTTATTTTCAAACAAAAGTCATCATAAAATCCCATCAAAATCAGACTTTGGTTTATTGTTAACTACAAAAGCCAAACATAAATATATGTAACAATTAAGAAAATTAACAAAATCAATTTTTGTTCTACTTAACATACAATGTCTGATAATGATGATGATAAAGAATAAGAATACCTTGGGGAGGTGAATCTTCTCTCCTCCCCCCCATTTACTTTTAAATAAACTATATTTTCTAGTCTAAAAAAAATAAAAATAAAACAAACAAATAAATAAAAGCTCCCAAAGCAGGATATGAATGGTCAAGACCCTGGAGAAAAAGGGAAACACTGAGATGTAGCCAACATTCTCCTCTGCTTTCCACAACACACTCCCCAATTCACAAGCAGTAGAGATGGAAAGGTTGAGAAAGTAGGGAAAAGATAACTGTTAGAAAGGAGTACAGTGAAGCAGAAAGGGCCCTTGTCAGGTTCACAGAGTAGGAAAGTCAAGTACTGGAGTTCAGAGCTGGCAAGGCGGCTAGAACTTGAGGAGCCAAGATCCCAGAGAAAAGAAAAGCACAAAAATGACAGCCCAGCAGTCTGATCCTAATCAGTATTCACTGATTCATAACCAAACCAAACTAGACCAAACCAAACCAGGGATAGAGAAGTTGAACAGACTGCAGCTGCTAAGAGACTCAGAAACTTAGCAGAGATATAGCCTGTCTCACCATGCTGGGAAGTTAAAAATTGGAGTTCAGGGCTCAACAAGGTAAAGAAATACTAGTAAAATCCACCCAATTTCAGTTGGGGTCTTAAAGAACTATATCCAGTGAGATCTCCCTTATGCCATAGGGGTGAGGGAGAACTGAAAATATACTAGGCCTTACAAAGACTGAAATGCAGCCACCATTAACTCAAGCCATGATTGGATTTAGGTTATTGTCCTTAGTCTAACTGATTATCAGAAGCTGAAGAAGGCTGGGGTCAGTGGCTCAGCCTGTAATCCCAGCACTTTGGAAGGCCAAGGCAAGTGAACTGCCTGAGCCCACAGGTTCGAGACCAGCCCAGGTAACTTGGTGAGACCTCGTCTCTACAATAAAATAAAAAAAATTAGCCAGGCGCAGTAGTACGCACCTGTAGTTCCAGCTACTTGGAAGGCTGAGGCAGAAGGATCGCCAGAGTTCAGCAGGTCGACGCTGGGGTGGCCATGAGTGTGCCACTGCACTCCAGCCTGGGTGATGAAGAGAGACTTTGACTCAAAAAAAGAAAAAAAAAAAAAAAAAGCTGAAGAAAATCTTATGGAGGAAGCTCTCACATGAGCCTCTACAGTTTTCCATGTTCAATCAAAAATTACTAGACAGTAGGGCATGGCTCACACCTGTAATTCCAGCACTTTGTGAGGTGAGGTGGGAGGGTTGTTAGAGCCTAGGAGTTCAAGACTAGCCTAGGCATCATAGTGAGACCTCGACTTTACCAAAAAAAAAAAAAATGTAATTAGCTAGGTGTGGTGGCGCATGCCTGTGATGCTAGCAACTTGGGAGGCTGAGGCAAAATAGCTTGAGCTCAGGAGTTCAAGGTTGTCGTAAGCTGTGATCATGACACTGCACTGCAGCCTAGGTAACAGAGTGAGACCCCCAACTCAATAATAATACAAATAAAAAATTACTAGACATATCAAGAATTTCTGTCTCACAGAAACAATAGAAAAAACAAATCCACAGGTAATCCAAATACTGGAATCATCAGATATAGGTTTTATTAGTCACAGTTAGTTTATATTGAAGAAAACTTAAAACACAATGGTGAAATTCACCAGTACCTATGAAGTTCCCCTAGTGAATCAACTACACAACAAGATGGAAACCACAAAGTTTTAGAGTCAATCAGAACTAGATCCAAATCCAAGCTCCCACTATTCACAATAACAGTCATAGAGTCAACCAAGTGTCCATCAACAGATGACTGGATAAAGAAAATGTGGTATATATACACCATTTATACATGGAATACTACACAGTCATAAAAAAGAATGAAACCATACTTCCTGCATTAACATGAATGGAGTTAGAGGCCACTATTCCAAGAGAAACATAACATCAAATACCACATGTGCTCACTTATAATGGGAGTTAAACAATAAGTGAACATGGAAATAAAGATTGAAACAGCAGACATTAATACCTCCAAAAGTGGGCAAGTTGAGAAGGGGGTGAGAGTTGAAAAATTACCTGTTGGGTACAATGCACACTAATTGCACTATCCAGGTGATGGATACACTAGAAGCCCCAATCCCAACACCATGCAATGCATCCGTGTAACAAACCTGCATGTGTACCTCCTGAATCTATGAAAGTAAAAATTCCAAGTATTGCCACCTGCCAGTTTTTTTGGCCCCCTAACAGAGTTAGTAATATCTTTCTTACAGTGTTATGTGATAATTAAATGTCTTTCACAGTATCTAGCACATAACAACTGTCCATAAACATTAAGTCATATATGATGGTCAACAAATGTTACATCAGAATTATCCCAGGACCATGCAAGTTCCCTTGCATACTTTTCTTTCAATGTAGCAGAATCATACGCAACTATAAACTCCTAAAAAAAAAATCAAGTGAAAACAATCATATCTTTTTTTTCTGTTTTTGATTACCAACAATGTGTTCTGGAACAACTAATGCTTTTCAGAAAAAGTACTTTATAAACAGCAAACAGTATGTATTAATTCATACCCTGATTCTGTCCCCCCAAAAGATCTGAGGTATGTTATAGAGACACAAATAAACACGAAGTTGGGTCCTTTGTTTGCTGATGGGGTTTTGTTTTTGTTTTATTTTTCAATGAGAAAAGAGCAGACAGATTATGTGAGAAGTGAACACAAAATTTTCTAGGTAAGGTATTATAGTCATATGCTGACAACTTACAGTACATAAGTAACAAAGACATCCATTTCTACAGTACTTGACAATATTGAGTATTGATGCAAACATTGCTTCACTTAACTCACACCCTCTAAGGTAGGTTAGACCTCCACTTTACCTTTCTTATCCCAGATTTTATAATAAGAAAGGGACAAACCCAGGTCTAGAAGTCAGTGTTCCTTTCACTCCATCATATTCCTGCTGCCTTTCCAAGTAGAGCCAGGGTGAGATCACAAAAAAGACAGAAAAGTCGAAGGTGGGGGGCATTTTTTTCAGCTATTCATACCAAAAGTCTACAGCCTGCCTATACATACAACTATCTGGTAAGTTTTCTATTATATTTAGGACCAATTAAATATGTATTTAAATAAAATATATTAAATTTTACTCCTGTGCATTTTACTGAATGACAACTACACGTATCCAAGAAACACTTGCTGGTCAGGCACATGGCTTAAGCCTGTAATCCAAGCACTTTGGGAGGTTGAGGTGAGGGGATTGCCTGAGCCCACAGGTTCGAGACTAGCATGGGCAACTTGGCAAGACTTCATCTCTACAATAAATAAAAAAAATTAGCCGGGCATGGTAGTACATGCCTGTAGTTCGGCTACTTGGAAGGCTGAGGCGGAAGGATCACCTGAGCCCAGCAGGTCGACACCAGGGTGGTCATGAACATGCGTGCCACTGCACTCCAGCCTGGGCAATTATGTGAGACTCTAACCGAAAAAAAAAAAAAATTTGGTGCGTAACTACGAGGCACCATGCTAAAATCAGAGAGAAATGATCCAGTCCCCACACTAAGGAGCACTCTAGTTGGTGGGAGAGAGTTCCCCACACACTGGACAAAAGAAACAAAGGAGTGTGGAAATGCCAAGTTTTTGCTACACTAAATAGCTGCTAATGGGGAAAAAAGAGCAAGCCTATTGCAGAATGATCATGGATCTCTCACTCAGAGAATGGGAGGGCCCAGGGCTCAAACTTACAGGTGAAACCGCGCCTCTGATGTAGACATCCCACCCTTCCACTTCTCTCACCAGGTTCTTGGTTTTTCACTCTAAAATATCAACAAAGTTGATAAATTTCATATATCCTCACAATCCACATTACATTAAAAAATAGTTTTTTACTTAACATTTTCTTACATACAGGTTTTTTCACTTAAATTCTTATTTTTAGGTCCTTTTAAAACATATACAGTGAAACCATGAGTTTGATGAGCTAGCAATGCTTTCTAATATGCATAAAAATAAAGGCACAGGCTTGTTCATTAGAATACTGGGAAAATAACCATGCATGTCCGTATTTAGAAAACATTTATATTACAAAACAAGCAAACATACAAAATTATGTTAGCAACTATTTGCACATTCTGTTATTTGTAAACACAGTATATGTTTATAATATTATTATAATGAATACATTAGTGTCAGTACCTTTTTCTACTTGTTAATTAATATGTACTTAATTGTCTAAAAAGTAGTCAATCATTTCCAGTGGAAATCCACTCCATTTTAGTCTCCCAGCTCTCTATAAATGAGCATACTGTCTATCTCTAGATATTAGTTAATGCTCTGAAGCTATTATACAAATCCTCTTCACAAGTACAGACAGTTATAGGCTTCCTTCAATAGCCTGTCAAGATAGAGAAATTAAAAACTAAAAAAATACCAAATACCATATTTAACTATGTTCTAACTATACAGTATCTTCTCATATAATCTAAAATGAAAGTGAAGAAGTTGTCTTCTACATGATACATTTCAGCTCAGTGTGAGATTTTGTTTCTGCCCAATTCCTAGTATAGAAAAAATGTAAACAATTTTTTCAAGTATAAGGTGCCCACAAAATTATATGGTAAAAATTATTATTTAATTAGCCTAGTTCCTTACCAAAGCATATTAGTTTTAAGTCAACGCACCAAATCACAAAACCAGACAGACCCCCCCAATCCAATCAAGAAAACCTGCTCTTTATTTACTTTGTCTCAGTGGTTCCCTGTGCAGAATAAAACATTTAGCAGTGAAAGTGATGTATAACCATTAGCAAAAGCAGATCTTACACACAGGAGAGAAACAAAGACCTGCTCGTGTTTCATGGCAAGGTGAGCCAATGACACTGAACCATGACTTAAGTAATACTGCCCAGATCATGCACGCAGGTTGAACCCCATAGTGTTTATCACAAACATCCTCCTAACAGCACGGGGGCTTTGCACTCTACTAGCCAGTGCGTTTTATAAGGAACCAAGTGAAAGATCAGATCCAGAGCAGGATGTAACTAAGGCAAACTGCTGTCCCTGCCATTATATCCTGAAAGCAGTCATAACAGAAACACTAGCAGAAACCCACAACACTCATCCAATGTAACAACTCCCCCACTCTTCCCTTACCTCCTGATCTCTAGCTCCCAAACAGCACTGCCTTCTTCCATCAAAAGCCCCATGAGTCTATAGAGCATGGATGTCAGAAACACCCCACTGATAGTAATGCAGAACACCCTCCAGCTTGCTCACATGATACGCTAACAAATAAGCCACCCTGCCCTAAGAGAGAGACTGGTTTGTCTCACTTCCCATCTCCCCATTCATAATTTTAGATGGAACTAGTAAATGGTGGTGAAACTAACAGTATAACTCAAAAAGAGCGCAACACATTGAGCTAGGTACCCACTACCACAGGTCCCAAATGAATCAACCAACTTTACAACATTGTTATTCATGTTTTAGGTTACTACACAAGTAACAATATTCTAGTGTAAATGGCTGTTGGCCCTGTGGGAGCCACCGACATTTTTTAATCTGATAAAACTATGGGCCTTTCTGTCCTAAGAAACATTCACGTTACACAAAAAGTTGCACCTATTCTAAACATGGCATGAGTTAATTAGGCACAACATCATCCACATGCCCAGCTCAAGAATTCTCACTGTAGTGGCCTGAGAAGGCTAATGTGAAGCTAAAGTTCACACTGCAAAGGAAAGTGAGTCTGTTCGTATAGGTCTCCAAGTACCTGATCACACATAAGTGAGATGTATTATAACAACATATTTTAAATAAAATACAAAATTCTCAAGTAGTAGTGCATTCCGATTGCTGTGCATCTTAATAACACTACTAGCTGCCAGCAGCCGCTGTTAAATTTAAGAAATGGGGAAATTAGGAATGGGACCTGATGGGCCAAGGTATTGCCACTGTGCTTGCATAATTCTCCAAATAAATACTCAGAATACTGCAATTGTTCATACCAAATAATGAGGGGGCAGTTATTACAGAAGAGATGAAGTTCCAAAAGTGTCCTCCCAACTTGACCCACCACTGCCAGTTGGATCTTAAAGTGCTACAGAGCTACATTTTCCATCAACAATGATTGTGATGAAAAATTAATTTGGCTCATGAGACATTTACAGAAGACTTAAAATCAACACTGAAGTGTATCCCCTTCTCAGACCTTGGTTATAAAGCGTGACCCAGTGGTCAGAAGAAAGGAGAGGGAACCCAGAGTTGGCCCATAATCTGCAGACAGGAAAGGATGCCAGGGGAAGAGTAGAGACAGATGAGAGGGTGGCTGGCTTCAGGGGTTTGAGGGGGGAGGTGTTGCAGCTGAAAGCATGAGGCCAAACACTCCACCACCGTGGGACACAGTCATGATACAGACAACAGCAGGTGCTAGAATTTTCAAGCAAGGATAATTGTCCCTAAACCTCACAGATGGAAGGCAGCTGTGGGAAATGCCACAGCTCCTACGAGTCAGGTAGGTGGGCAGTGTGCCATCTAGGAGGTGTCCTATGCAGGCCTCAGCTA
>NW_007252327.1:517461-554689 GCF_000164805.1 Carlito syrichta
CAAAAAACCCAGGAGGGAATCTGCTCCCTGAAGATAAGCTTTATTATAAAGCTACAATAATCAAAACAGCATGGTATTTTTACAAAATAGGAATGTCCACCTACCTGCCAGGGAGAGCCTCAATTCCCAGGAAGGAGACTTGAGAGGCTGGAGGAACCAAACAAAATGCCCCATCCTAGTTAAAGAGTGGGACAACAAGTAGTAGCCAAGACCAAGAGAAGCACCAGAACGAGGGCTGGTTGGCACCAAAAAGAAGTAGGATACAGAAACCTAGTGATTAGCCCTGATACCCTCAAGTGGGATGATGGTGACAGGACACCCTGCTGCATGAGGAGACTGAGTTGTAAATCTGACCTTCCTGGTGTCTGCCCTAATCACAGAATTAGAGCAGAGACAAATGAAACAGACACCACCCTGGCCTCCATGAGTTTTTAAAAAGAATATATAATTTCAACTATGGAAGAAAAATACAGAGAGTCTAACTGAGGAGACCATGCATTCATCTATACCATCTCCCAACAGCTTGAGCAAACATATGGAAGTGGGAAGCACAAAGCATGTTAAGGAAAATGTTTATTACAGTTAGGGTAAAATAAAAGGTAAGTGTTGGAATAAAAGTGGGAGGTAAGATTAGAAAAGAATGTTCTTGAATGCCAGCCTAAGTGGGGTGGGGGAGTTGAATGAAAGCGACATGTTCAGACTGTATCTACAAGACTAATTCACCAGTGCCATCACAGAAGCCAAGGAAGAGAGAATGTCAGGGAGAAGGTATCATCCTCATCTCCAAATGCTGTCAACATTAAAAGTATTAAAACGCTAATTAGAAGGCATCCTCTCTACCAGCTGTATTACAGTGAAGACCATAGGGTGGGTAGGTAGGTCAAGTGCAGAATCAAGTTGTGAGACGAATAATACTCATTCTGTCTCCCAGTATACACATATCAATTGCATACACAGTCCACTGAGGAAGTTGTGTGGAAAAAGAGGGCAAGAGATAGTTCTCTGAGTTCCCAACAAAGTATTGTTTTTATTGGTTTGTTGCTTTTTTAATTTATTTTTTTTTGAGTTGGAGCCTCACTCTGTCGCCCAGGCTGGAGTGCAGTGGCACACTCACGGCCACCCCAGCATCAACCTGATGGGCTCCGGCGATCCTTCCACCCTAGCCTTCCAAGTAGTTGGAACTACAGGCACATGCTGCCACACCCAGCTAATTTTTTATTTTACTGTAGAGACAAGGTCTCACCAAGTTATCCGGGCTGGTCTTGAACCCCCAGGCTCAGGCAATCCATTTGCCCCAGCCTCCCAAAGTGCTGGGATTACAGGCTGAGTCACTGAGCCCAGTCGTTGTTGTTATTTTTAAAGACAGGCAGCCCTGAGCCTATAGATACAAAAAAGGAACATGGGTAAATAATAAAAAATGAATGTTTAAAAGGACAAAATTATGAGCTCAGCTCATACCAAAATGCCTTTACAGCCTTAAAAAAATTAATTCCACTTTTAATCTCTTTTTCTAATGGATAGTTTCTTAGTATAAAATCTTTATCAATTACAGTGTTAATAATGTGTCTGTTCTATTGTTCAATAACTTAAAAAAAGCATATCATTACTTTTTTAACTTAATCAAGTTAATCAATAAGTGTTGACATAAACTGTGCTTTTTGTTTAAATGAACTGTAACAAGCAGAGTAACTGCAGAAGGAAGGGAAAGCACAGGTTTTAGAATTATCCAGACCTGGGTTTGAATTCTATTTTTAACATCAGTACAATCACATCATCGCTTAAGTACTTACAAGCATATGTACATATATGCCAAAGGAGTTAAAAGACTTCATCTGATCCTCATAAGAGCCTTATCAAGTTAAAGGGTCAACAACTTGCCCAAGTCAATAAAGAAAGAGGTAGGGCAATGAGCTGAACTTGAGTCTGACTCTAAATATAAATACTATGCTGTCCTCAAATTGTAATATCAAGCTCTATGACCTCCCATGACTCTCAGTTTCAGGACTTCATGACATTCTCTCTTTATAGTTTTTCCATGAAGAAGTAAAAAACTTTAATATGTGGATAACACAAGACAGAAACAGTCCTCAATTAATACTGGTTTCCCTCTCTCCTTCCTCTATTTCATTTTTTTATTCACTTTCTTAAAACCATGGTATCTCTAATCTGTGGTGTTGCCTCTTCCATGTCCCTCAAACACCATATGGACACCCCAGGTTAACACTGTGGACCTGTCTGCTTCTTGATAGTCAGGAAGCTCTTCAAGGACTAAGACCTTTGCCCATCATTAGCTTTGAGTCCCTAGCGTCCAATGTATCTGACATGTAGTAAGTGCTCAACCAATGGTTCTTGTGTAAACCAATTCTAGTTAATATTTAGCCAAAGTGTTCCATCAGTTCAGGTTGCCTCTGCCTAAAACCTTAGTTACCAGGCCCATCAACATTGTTCCAAATATCAAAGAACTAAAGTATGCCATGTGTAATCTGTTCTGCTACACACATTTATTCAGAAGCCAGCAACTACAGCAAGGTGGCCTACCACCTGTTCTTATAAAGTTTTACTGGAACACATCTACATCCATTCATTTACATGTCATCTATGGCTACTTCTGCATTATAGTAACAGAGTAGAGTACTTGCAACAGAGATCACTAGGCCTGCAAAGCTTGATATATATGCTCTCTGGTCATTTACAGAAAACATTTGCTGACCTCTGCACTAGTTCGATCTACTCAGTGAGTCAAGAAACATTAAATATTTATTATGGGCCAGGTGCAGTGGCTCACATCTGTAATGCCAGCACTTTTGAAGGTCAAAGCAGGAAGATGACTTGAGCCCAGGAGTTTGAGACCAGCCTAGACAACAGAACAAAACCTCTTCTCTGCAAAAAAAATAAAAAGATTAGCCAGGTGTGTTGTACACCTGCAGCCCCAGCTACTTGGGAGGCTGAAGCGAAAGGCTCTTCTGAGACCAGGAGTTGAGGCTGTGGTGAACCATGACACCACTGCCCTCCAACCAGGGTGACACAGTGAGCCCCCTAACTCAAAAAAAATGAATATTTATGAGGCAGTTACTGCCTTTAGGTGCTGGGTATATTGCGGTGAATAAGACAGGCCTAGTCCTAGCTTCACAGAGCTTGGAGTCTAGCAAGCAAAAAAGACAAAACACCCGAGTAGTAAAACAAATAAGCAATACATACTATAGGCTACGCAATCCTAATCCAAAAATCTGACATCTGAAATGCTCCAAAATCTAAAACTTTTGAGTGCCAACATGAAACTCAAAGGAAATACTCATTAGAGCATTTCAAATTTTGGATTTTCAGCTGGTATAATGCAAATATTCCAAAATCCAAAAAAAATTCAAAATCCAAAACACTTCTGGTCCCAAGCATTTCAGATAAGAGATATTCAACCTGTATCAAATATGATGAACACAATAAAGAAAAAGTGGATAATATTATTTGAAAGAATAACGAGCATAAGTGGAGAGGAAGCACATATTATATTGGGAAAACGGGGAAATTTATTTAAGAAGATGTAATTAAACGGAAACATTAGAGGGCAGGGACAGCCATGGGAGGGATGAGGGCATCTAGCAGAAGATTCAGCGAGAGTATAGGCTCTGAGGAAGAAAAGGACCCAACATGTTCAAAGGAGGATGCAGCTAGAACAAAACGAGCCACAGAAATTCTGATAAAACGAAGAAGTGTAGGTAAGGGTCACATTATAGACACCTTGTAAGCCATTTTGACATCTGAATTTTAAATTTTAAATTTCTAAAAAGCATTTCTATTATAAAGACAATGTGGAAAAAACTAGGGGCTAATATTTCAGACTCACAAAACTATTCTTCCTTCAGGAATATGAATAACAATTACAGTAGCAAGCAAATTCACCTCTAATTACATATGTCTTTTGCATATGTAAGAACTTTCCTATAACTATCTGTACTTTATTAAAGATTTTTATTACCATCATTATCACCTCATAGTTATGACTGATAAAACATGCAGTCTCCCCAACAAATCAACAATTGTAAAGGCAATATTTTTTCCCTATTTCCAGCCTGATACATCCTTATAATAGCAATGTAAAAATTGTGTTCCCTAACTAACAAATCGCATTATATCTAATCTCCATAATAAAAACACGAAAGTAATGTTTCCATTCAGGTAATATTTGAATATGGAAGGGTCACATTATATAAGGAACTGATGTATTAAAATGAAATTGAGATTTGTTACAAATTATTGAACTTTTTAATTTACTTTTATAAATGAGACTCCAGATGTTCTCATTAACAAAATTACTAATGGTATTACTAACAAAAAATAGCCATAGAAACTCGTCCCATAGAAACTCACTCACTTTCCATAACAACCCTATAAATCAGGAAATATATTTGTATCCTTATTTTACAGATGAGAACATTTAGGCACAGATGGGTTAAGTAGCCTGCCCAAGGTAACTCAGCCCAGAGTTTCAACCACTGGGTGCAGGACCTCCCAATAATGACATCATTCTCACTGATTTGCATTCCAAAGTGCTTTCAAAGGAAGGTGGAATTTTAGTTCATTTCAATTAGTACATTCTTGGAAGCATGTTTTTATCCCCATGAACTTAATTTATCTGTCACAATAAAAAAAAATTTTTAAAGGTTATAAGAACTATGGTACAAGAAAAAAATGACTCTAAGAAAACCTAAGCATACTGGTATTTACTTCCTCAAACACATGTAATAATGATGTAGCATCAATGACAGCAGCAACCATTTACTGAACATCCCTTAATGCTAAGCCAGTCACCTAGTCTTAGTAATCTCATGTTGATATTCACAAGCTATTATTAGTACCAACTCGCATCTATGGAAAAGGAGATTCTGAGAAATTAAGCATCTTTAGTCCAAAGCTCCTAATCTGATTACTTCACACACTGTCTATAGGTCAGGACGGTTTCCTCCATATGGCTGGATCCATGGAATCAGTATTAAATAAATATTCCACGTTTATAAAGCCCTGCTCATCTGACTGACTTAGGACCTTTAGGTGAAGAACTTTCCTGCTGTTCTAATCCCACTACTCTAGAAATAAGAATGGAAATTAGGAGCTGTTCTTCCCTTACTAAGGCAGATGCTTGCACAGGGTTTGTTCAATTTCATATCCTCAATGCCCAGAAGAGTGACTGGCAACAGTAAATGGTGGTCAGTTGTAACTGAATTCCACTCAAATCTAGGCCAAACTTGTATGAATCCAACTGGGTGACTAACATGTCCCCACCTCTTCAGATTTTACCATAAAAGAAGCCAATCCATCAGCATTCTTAACTAAATCATCACCTACATAAATTCATTAATTAGCCAGATAGTGTGGTTCCCAAAGTTTTAATTTATTTATTTATTCATTTTGAGAGACAGGGTCTCAAAGTCTCACTCTGTTGCCCAGGCTAGAGTTCCGTGGTGTGATCACAGCTCACTGCAGCCTTGAACTTCTGGTCTCAAGCAATCCTGCCACCTCAGCCTCCTTAGTACAAAGTTTGAATATTTTAAATATAAAATTAAGAAGTACTTCAAACTACATAAAATCAGATCATTTTCCTTCAAACTTTTAAAAACTGGGAGTGCCTAAGATTAGGGTATTCTGAAAAGGATACTAGGATGGAAAGAGACCTGAGTTGGTGCTGGGGAATGTGAAGTCCAGGCCTGGTTTGTTGGTTCTTTTAATCACAGCAACATGGCCAAAGCGAATCTCAGACTCCTCCAGGCCTCAGGCTGTGCCAACTGCAAAACTTAACAGATGAACCAGTTATGCCCAAGGCCCAGCACAGCTCCTCCATTCAATGGCTTGAGGTTGGCAGACGCCACTAGAAATGGCCAGTGCAGTTAAAAGGGTGATAAGCTTCAAAGATGAAGAGGCATTTGAGATCATCCTTGAGGAATATGAGGACTTCATCATGTATAGGATGAAGGCAAAGCAGATTTGAGATGAGAGAATCACTGACTACGCTTTCATTTAACAAAAATTGGTGGTTCTCCTCTAATGTCAAATACATCAACATGATTATAACTACAATACACAGAAACCCAGCAATCCAGAGGCTTTAAATGATGTTTTAAAACCATTCTTTTAATGGAAAAGAGAGAGGGAGGGAAAGGGGGAGAGGGAGAAAGAACATGCTGGGCACAATGGCATATGCCTCTTGGGAGGATGAGGAGGGAGGATCACTTGAGCCCAGGAGTTTGAGACCAGCCTGGGTGACACAGCAAGAATCCATCTCTTTGGGGGGTGGGGGAGTAAAAAGTAATTCTAGTTCTGGCTATGGGGAGGTTTGTGTCCCATCTACCAGGCCTGCTTCATGTAGACATCTTCCATCTCAGTTTTCTTAAATGTTCTGTAGGAAATGAAAGAAAATATTTATTGTAAAAGATGTATAAAAATTTTTAAATGTCTTTGGGGAACCTGTTGAGTTGAAGTTCACCAGACACCACAGCTGTGCCACCAGGGCTGCCATTTTTGCAGAATTTGAAATCTGACAGCTTTTTTAGAAATACGCACATGTTGCTTTTCCTCCTGTGACATGGCACCAGCATCTCTCAGTGGGACTGCCCCAACCATCTGCTCTTTGGACTTTTTAGCACAAAAGCGAGCTGAATAAATAGCTGGTGGTGTCCAGTGAACTAGAATCCTAGTAATTACAGGCAGAACTGTTTTGCCTTGGCATGACCTCCAACTGGTACTGATTTTTTTTAAAGAAGTATATTAATCAAAATAGTTCTGGGCATAATTCAAAAAGACACAAAAGAGTTCCCAAATATGGGTCCTAAGCAAAAGAGATCTAGCAAGATTTGCGACGTGTCTTCCCACCTTAACAGGTGTGCAGCCTATCTTTTTGGAAGGAGCAAAGAAACATGTGGGAGACTTCACTACTGACAACAGCACTGACACCCGTGTGCTTTACTTGAGAAGAAAAAATACTGGGTGGTAGGCAGAGGATCTATAACACCTTTAGGTGATTTCTGGAGTGTTGGCCTTGGCAAGCCCTACAAATATCACACCAGCTATGAATCAGCAAAAGTTTGCTGGTATACCAATAAAACATGATATGAGGATACTGCTCTCTTGCTAATCTGGGATCCAGAGGTAGATTTTTAAATGCCTAGTATAACGTATGATCTTTATATCCTTTAGGCCATTCTCCTAAATACTGCTTCTTTCAAAACAAGATATTCATAAAATTGAATGGCAGGGAGCAACTGTGTGTCACCCCAGAAGTGTCTGGAGAGCACCCATTTGAAATTGCTAGATATATATACAGATCCATCTGCCTTAACAACAAGTCAGCTCAAACGCTTCTGTGAAAGCTGATGACCCTATAAGGATGCAAACTTGAAGAAATACCCAGCTTACTGCAGCTCCTAGCAAGCTGAAGGATGCAAAGTCAAGATACTCCTCCAAAAATTAGGCAGACTGATGGATGATCAAGACCCCACCGTTCTAGGACACGAGCATTGAGCCTGAAAAACTCAAGCAATTACACATCTTCAACCAAACTAAAGTGTGTGGCTGACCATGGTGGCTCCTGCCTGTACTCCCAGCATTTTGGGAGGCCAAGGAGGGAGGATTGCTTGAGGCCAGGAGTTCGAGACCAGCCTGGGCAACAGAGCAAGACCCTGTCTCTATTTTACAATATTAAAAAATTATATTTCTTAGATCAAGGTTTCTTCCTGTTGCACAAACCAAGGAATATTATTTGTAGAATATATTCTAATATATTTATACAAGTACATCCAATCTGTTAAAATCATCAAGCTATACACTTATATGTGCACCTTACAGCACACATTTTACTTTGAAGATTTTAACTTACATCTGTACAATATTAAGTATATGTGTACAAATATTTATACACATATGCATGTAAAACATAAGCAGAGGTAAGTCATGTAAGGTATTGATAGCTCCTCAAACAATGAAAAGAAGTGATTACGTTTACAGAACTATTATTTACAACCATTTAAAAGCTAGAAACGTCTTCTAGAAAATAATTTAGTTTAGTAGCAACTGAACATTAGTTATAGCTAATGACTCCCTCAACTGGATTTCATAGTTTTAATAAAGATCTGCTTAGATTTTAATTTTATATACACTCTTATTTTTATAAATGTATAAAGATCTTTTTTTAAAAAAAAGAAAGAATGAGAGGGGAAAGGATACATGGATGCTGATGCCTCGAGATGCTGGAGTGGGTTCACTTATATTTAATATACTTTTAAAAACCTACCCATCTCTTACTACTTTCTAAAATAATGATTTTATTATAGGCCTAATCTTAGATGAAAAATAATGATTTTATTATAGGCCAAGTGGAGCAACCCAAAATATCATCATATACTGTAAACAAAATTAGCTGGTATTAACAGTTCACAAGGAATCTGGAACAGTCTAAAAGAGACTGTATATGAATGTGCCCTAAACTAATCAGAAAGTTTTTCTGAGTCCTATGGCACAATTACAAAAGAATTCTATCTAGAAAAAGGTCACAGCCCAAGAAAGGTTAAAAGCATTCAGAGAGAGCTATTTTGTCAAGATTACTTAGGAGACCTCTTCACTGGTACAGCTGCACCGTCGGTAACTGGGGACACACGCAAGCAATTTCTCAGTGCAGCCTCTCACACAGAAGAGAGCCCTCCATGAACCGAGATAATTCCACCCACCCTCACATTCCTGTTCACTCACCCCCACCTACCTTCATGCTTGAGAGACAAGCATCCAGAGGCTATGAAAGCACAGAGTCTAAAAGTCTTCTGTCTCCTTTAAGGCAAATAGCATCAAGAAGGCTATCACAAAATGCAAACACAATGAAAGAAATTGCTTTTAGCAGAATGCAAGTATTATTTGCATTAGTAATGTAATATTCTGCACATACTAGACCTCACAGATTTTTATTCCTATCCCTGTACAAATAATCAAAGCTGCATATAGCTCAGAATGCTGGTTAGAAAGTATCAAGTTGGGCAACCCCTTCAGGTCCCCTCCCACTGTGGGAGCTTTCCTGACCTCTCAATAAATCCTGTTTTCAAAAAAAAAAGTATCAAGTTTGGGGGATACCAAGGCTCCCTAAACTCTGTCCCATATTCTTCCAAAATCACAATTATTTCATACACTATTAATATCATGGAAACAAAATAAATAAGATAATACAGTTTCATAAAAATCACCAATTGTCTAATGACCTTCTAATAAATCAGATCATTCTTTGGTTCCCAGAACCAACAAACCAATAAAACAGATTTATAGAGCAATCCTATCCACCCACACAGTGTTTACATAGTGCCAACACTATACAGACTGAAATATAACATGGCTGAAACCCTAGACTACATAGGAGGCTTCCTGGATGCCCTTCCCCCCCATTTCCTACTACCAAAAGGTAAAGAAACTTACATGCCTGAGAAAGTAAACTACCTTCATCACCATCCCCTCCTAGTTTTCTATATACCATCAAATTCTACATCATAACTCATCAGCAACCTAAGCTACCCTCATTATTTGTCTTTCTAATCATATTACATTTCCTTCAGTTCAATTTTTATCA
This sequence comes from Carlito syrichta, assembly GCF_000164805.1. Lineage (NCBI taxonomy): Eukaryota > Metazoa > Chordata > Mammalia > Primates > Tarsiidae > Carlito > Carlito syrichta. The sequence continues at coordinate 527,054 of NW_007252327.1, forward strand.
AGCTTATCCTTAGATTTTAAGGTTCCCAAGAGGCAAACTAGGTAGTATGTATCTTTGTATCTGCTTGAGCCTAAAATGGTACATCTCAGATTTTGTCACAGGAATTCAATAAATCTTAGTGAAATTATTCAGCTAAAATGTTGATGGCTCAGACTTAAGAGACATTAACCTGAAAATGTTGCTACCAAAGAATAACAAATTTAGCTGCAATTATCACCTTTAATCTGATAACTTCAGTTCTGTGTCAACTCCAGACCCACCACTTAACCAAGCGTCATCTTCACTTAACGCGCAGGTACTTCAAACCTCTTTAAAAATGAACGTTTATCACCCAGGCTCGGTGGCTCAGCCTGTAATCCCGCGCCTTGGGAGGCTGAGGTGAGTGGATTGCCTGAACCCGTGGGTTCGAGACCCACCTGGGCAACTTGGCAAGACCTCATGTCTACAATAAATCAAAAATTAGCCGGGTGTGGTAGTGCGTGCCTGTAATTCCAGCTACCTGGAAGACTGAGACGGAAGACTCACCGGAGCCCAGCAGGTCGAGGCTGTGGTGGCCGGGAGCGGCCACTGTACTCCAGTCTGGGTGACAGAGTGAGACTCTAACTCCCAAAAAAAAAAAAAAAAAAGGAACGTTTCTTTCTCCTACCTACCCAAGACCTGCTCCTCCACTGGCAACCTCTCTTAATGAATGGCATGGCCATCCACGCAGATGCCCAGGTCAGAAATCTTAGATGTCTACTGAGTCCTATCTCTCCCTCACCTCTTATGTCCAATCAGTCACCATGTCCTGTCACCTTCCTAATATTTCTTGAAACTGTCCTCTTTCCTACATCTTCACTGCCACCAGCATGCTAGTCCAAACCACTACTCCCTAACACCTGAACAACTTCCCAACCAATCTCACCACAGATCTACTGTTATTTGCCTCCAACCTACTGGTTACACAGCAATTTTAAAAGGTGATCTTCAAATTAAAAAGTGCGTATGTGCATGTGCATGTACAGAAACTGTCACATATCACAATACAGTTTGGAGTACCTAGTACACAGGAGGTCTGCAATAAATATGAAGACTCATTCATTTGGCCAAAAGGACTGTCATACCCCAGGCATGAACATTACCAAGTAGCAAGATTTTATTAAGACATTAATAAATACCTAAGCTACAAAAGTAATCCAAAATAAGGGCCCAGCCCAGATAGGACTTATAACTAAGATGAGAAATAACTTCTACATACTAATAAGATGACATTGTATAAAGATTCACAAAATAATATGTCACTAAGTAGTGTTGGAAAAAACACAGAAATGAAAGTCTTTGAGTTGGATTATTAAAGGATGAGTAGACTATAAACAAAAAGGAAAGCACTACAGATGAAAACGTATGTAAGTACCCACACATAGGTATGTTTATTTGCAGGAGTTCATGGCACACAGGCAAAGGTTTAATCTGAAGGGCAGGGAATAAAAGGCCAAAGACACTATCTGATCACAGAACAGGATTATGTTTTAAATAGGTTAAAGCTGAATATTTGAGTGAGTGGCACAATATCAAGAACATTGAAATCTGGGTAAATGCTTGATAGGATTAAGACTAACAGTCTTATTAGATTGTGCCAGCTGCAGTGCTCAAAGTATAGTCTCTGATTTAAAGCCTAATATAACACTACCACATAAATACTATTATCACTGCCTCAGTTTACATATGAAGAAACTGATTATTAGAAACATTTACAACATATCAAGTCATATAATTGGTAAGTGATAGAATGGAGGTTTAAATGTACTAATTTCAGAGCCCTTACAAGTCCACAAGGAAGAAGTCCTTTTTAAAAACAATGTGATGTGAGTAATGTTTTAAAACCTAACAGCAGAATTAAATTTACCCTAATAACAGGGTATACTGAAGGCTGTAAATTTAGCAAAATTACTGTGGTAATTTAGGCCAGAGGTGGGCATAATTAGAGAAGAATGACAACAATGAGATTAGAATACAAGCGATGGGTACACAAGAGACTATGAAGGGAAAATGCATGTTGAAAAGTGAAAAATTAGAAACACTGGGATTCAAGGTTGAAGCCACAGTTCCTAATCTTAGATGTGAAAGATAATGGTAACAAACAGAAACTGGGTCAATTAAAAAGCGGACCAATTTTTCCACTTTAGATCTTTGGAATGAGATGAAGATGAGCTATCCACATGAAAATGTCCAACAGGCAGCACAGGCAAGGAAAACAAAGGCTGGTTAGAAGAAAGGTCTAGATTAATATTATAGATATTGATTTCCTATCCATGTGTATTTCTTAGGCCAAAGAAGTTTCTCAGACATTGTTTTACTATCGAAAGCTAACAATTGTTCAGCTCCCCCAAAAAAGGAAAAATAACTTGTTAGCATAAGACATCCCCCCCCCACAATAACTAGTTCCCAAAGTGGCCCTCTGCTGTTAGTTCAAGCCCAAAACTCCCTGCGACCTACTTCTTTGCCAACTCTTCCACACTTACTACAATATCTTACAGCATCATTTTGGAACACAAAGTATTGATACTGTTTGCTAAAATGCATGTGGAAATTTCAGTCAAACATTTGGCTTTCCACTAGTTGGTGGTATCAATTTTTAAATTTCTAATCAACTTAAGGCCTACAAATAAAGATTTTAATTAAATGTTAGGGAAACAATTAGGAATTTACATTAGTGACCAGGTATTTAAAGAAGACACCTGAGTCCAGCTCAATGGTTTATGTCCGTAATTCTAGCATTTCAGGAGGTTGAGGTGGGAGGATTACTTGGACCAGGAGTTCGAGACCTGCCTAGTAACATATTGAAACCTCGTTTCTAAAAAAAAATTTTTTTTAATTATTTTTTTTTAAAAAAGATGTCTGCAGACAATACAAAAAAATTAGAACTGAAATGCCACCTGGTCTCTAGATCATAATGGCTAGCTATTATCAAAATATACAGATTTTAAACAGCAAATAACAGACTGAGATATTTGGTGTATCATTTATGGTAATAAACACTTAATACTGTTATGTCCTTAAATTTTTTTTAAAATTAGCAGGATATGATGGCATGCACCTGAAGTCTCAGCTACTTGGGAAGCTAAGGTGGAAGGATCACTTGAGCCCAGGAGTTCGTGGCTACAGTGAGCTATGATTGCTACCACTGCACTCCAGCCTGGGTGACAGAGCAGGACTCTGTCTCTTTAAAAAAAAAAAAAAAAAAGGTGGGGGGGAGGGAAATCACCATATATAGTAAAAGTACATTCAGAAACAGTTGAAAAGATATCCATAAATTCCTATTAACAATTGCTTCTGGGAAGAGAGGTAAACAGAACTGGAAAGTTGTATATTTCAAACTTTATCTGTAATGTCTTGCTTCTTTCATTTTAAAAAAAAAAAGGTCTAAAAAAAACACCAAAATGTTAGTACCTGTTAATTTGGGATAAAGGTCATATGACATTTGTGATCTCTCTGCCAGCCAGTATTTCTGAAATTTTACCCAAATTTAAAAAGAGTCCACATTGCTCACCTAATGAAAATACCACATAAAACATATCTAACATATCCTTCCTGAATAACTCCAGGGTAAAGCTCACCTCTTTACCAAGCAACCAATTTCTATGCTGGATTCTTAACATATTTCTTGAAATAGAATAGTATAATTAACAGATCTAAATTCTAAATTCTGGTTTGATCTTTTGAAGTGAATCTACAGGGTGGGTCCTGACTATAGACGAGTTCAGGGCACTGGCCTCAGTGTCTCCTGAGGAAGTTAAGAGGAAGATTCAGGAAGGAAGAAGCTACTAGAGACAATTCTTTGGAATAAAGTCAATTTCTTCCCTGTCTCCCCTAATCCTTGTCCCGGTTCTCTAAGTCCTTCCTCAAAAGTCAGTCACCTGTAGAGACATTCTGCAGGAGAGTGGTTCCTTTTTCCTCTAAGAGCTGAATCAGTCTTTTGAGTTAGTCATGTGTTCACTGTAGAAATGCACAGCATGCTCCTTAAGAACTCCATGCAAACACTCAATAATCATTTACACTCAATAGGCATCAGGGATATAAGAATATGTGCAAAACCCTACCGTCAAAGACCCCTCTATTAATTTTTCCCCATTCAATGTCTTAGTCTAAAAACACCTTCATCATCAAATCCAAGAAAATTCAAGTCTAAACTGCAGCTGTAGGAATTATTATTACCATCTCAAGCGAAAGTAGGAACTTTAGACAGGAAAAGCAATGTAAACAGGGCAACAGCTTCTGTGCTTCCTTAATGTGATCATACACAAGAGGAAGCCTGATCCCCTGCTCCTCCAGGACAATGGGAGACTCACAAGAACAGCAGGAAACATTTGGTCATTCATCTTTTACTGCACTTCTTTTGATCAGTCAGAGATTCAGTTCAGCAACTGCCAAGACCCCTATACCTAAGAGGATAAAATTTTTAAAAAAGGAAACATTACTATGTACCTATTTCCTAAAAGTACCTGCTTTAGGAACAATAAGATATAAGGAAGTCATAAAGTTATCCATTGATTATCTACGGGGGAGTGGTGGCAGGACCTCTCTTGGACACCAAATCCGTGGATGCTCAAGTTCCTGATATAAACGATGTGGTATTTGCACACAACCTGAGCACATCCTCCCATATACTTTAAATCATCTCTAGATTTACTCATAATACCTAGTACAATGTAAAAGCTATGTAAATAGTTGTTATACTGTATCATTTAGGGCATAATGACAAGGAAGAAAAGTCTGCATGTGTTTGATACAGATGTAACCATCCATTTTTCTTTTCCAGATATTTCTGATCTGCAAAAGGTTGAATTCACAGATGTATAACCCACAGATACATAGGGCTGACTTTATAGTAATCTCGTAGTTCAAATTTCAAGGAACAGAATTCCTTTTAACAGGGCATAAAGGAGATTAGTGTGATTTCTAGTATTCTTGGCACTAGATTAGTAACAGCAACAGAATAATAAAATTTCTCAGACTCTGGACTTATAAAGGCAGGCTTTGGTGCAGCCAAGAGGAGGCCCCAACACCTCAGACCTGGGAAAACACAGATGGGAGGAAGGTCATGTGTGACCTCACATAACAGGTTCAAAAGTGTCCCATGGGAGACAAAGGACATGTCCCTGGGGAAGCAATCTAGGGTGCCAGTGTACACAGTAAGTGAAAAAAGATGCATGCCTTGGAGCACATTCCTATGTCTGACTAGAGCGGATGGTGTAAAAAAAAAAAAAAAGTGTAATGGAAAATAACTGTGTAGAGGCCTCAGTATGATAGTCTTTATCAAACTGTGTAATTTAGACTCAATGTGGTAGATCCAGAGAACAAAAGGCCATTTCTAAGAAGGAAGTGACTTCTGTTACTGATGCCCAGAAGGAAGTGGAATCGTGAAGGTCAGCAAGGAGCTGGCTTGTGCAACCTAGACAGGAGCTAATGAGTCCCCCTCAAAGAGGAAGCTATAGAAACAGAAAGGGGCATGACAACGTGAGACACCAAGATGGAAGAGACAATCATATATGGTTACTGACCAGATAGAGAGAAACAAAAAGTCAGTTTTCTAGGGTATTTAACAATATTACTAATTAATACTAAGTAGTAACTACATTTGCCAACCCGTGCTATGTGCTAGGCTGACACCAAGGGCTTCACGTGTCATCTGATCTAACTCTCACTACTATCATTTGTAGTAGGTACCATAATCAGCCTGTTTCAAATAAGAAAACAGGCTTAGAGTGATTAAATAACTTGCCTAAGGCCATAAGAGCAGCAATGGGCAGAGATGGAATTTAAAACCATATTTGGTTTCACTGTCCCCATTAGGGCATACTGCCTTAGGGTTTTCTGCCTGGGTGACCAGGGTGAGGGACATCAATTAAACAAGGAAGAAGCTGTGGAGTCATTCCAAAATCCTGAGTCATTTGTAAGAAGACCAAACTTTCTTTCTCCTCACAAGTAGGCTTTTGACCTTGAGGGAGCTAAGTTTCCTTACAACCTAGAACAGCCAACTGCTAATAGACATTACAAAGAAGTGCACAGAGGGTTCCTGATGGCTCTCCTGGAACTGGTACAATCCTGGCCTTATCACAGGCCACCTGTACCTCACTAAGAACCGAGGGGCCAGAGGAAGGTATGTATACTACACTGTGTCTGTTGGAGCCAGTGTGGCCATCTCCTTCCAGGCATTTCACACACTTGACTAATTAAACAGGGATCCATCGAAGTCTATCTACAATACACATGGAAATGTTCTCTTCCCACCGATTTGTATACCACTTAAAAATGCTACTGCTGGCTGTGGAGGGAAGAGCAGATAAAATCAAATGGAATCAAATGTGCTCACTCCAAGACATTCAAATATTCAGGAAGTATCCACTGAGCAGCTGCAGATTTGCAAGTAAGGGCTCAAGTGGATTCACTGAGTGGAGCTCATAAAAAGCACAGGCAGTTTAGAAGTCACTTGCACAGAAATGATAGCTGAAGCCAAGACTGTGGGTGCAGACACAATTGAGGGGGTGGATAAGTGGGTCAAGGATTGAAGCCACTCCCACAAGTAAGGAACAGGAGCACACACACACAAAAAAACCCCATAGCAGAAACCGAGAAGAGCAGGAGAAGTAGAACTAAGCTCTCTGATATCCAGTCAACAAATCCTCTCCATTACACCACCCAGGTCTGTATTAAGTTCATTCCTGTCCCACCAGCCCTCACTTCTCATTCAGCTCCTCACCACTGTCTACCTGTTCTGTGTCATAATCTCCTTCCTATCCAACGCCCCTCCATACCAACACAGGAATGATCTCAACTCCACACATGATCATGACGTTACCGCCAAGTCCTACAGACTGTCTCGATCTGAGGTACAGTGCGTGGTTCAAGGGGAGACATAAAAAATGTCAACTCATTCTGGTGTTTTTAACCTATTACCTCAAACACAAAACTTCAGAACAATTCCATTCTTGCAGGTGAGCTACTTTTTGATGTTTCCAGCCTTCTCCTGGGCAAACTTCTGCCATGAAGGGGTGTGCTTTGGTGGAAAAACTTGAGGGCACTGGCTAAAGCTGATGAAACTTGTACCTGTCCAGTTTAAAGTACAGAGACAAACAAAGAAAGATGAAAGATGTATGAAGGGAAGGAATTTCCCATATGAATTCAAATCATACAATTCTCACACACTGGTCTCTGATATACAGAATGGGCAAGCTGGGCTTGAATCCTGTCTTTATCACTTTCTACTTACAAGACTCAAGAGCAAATTATTTAACTTCTCCATAACACAGTTTTTCCATTGGTAAAATAAAAATGATAGCACTCAAAGGGCTGCTGTGGGAATTAAGCATGAATATTTAGGGAGAGCTTGTTCAGCATGGCACCTGGCATATAGTAAAGGATCAATAAACAGCAGCACCTGGCATACAATAAGGAATCAATAAATGACAGTGACTGGTATACAGTACAGAATCAATAAATGGCAGTACCTGGCATACAGTAAGAGAAATGTCAGCTCTTATCTGTAAACACTAAACTTGTCCCAATCTGTTAAAGCATTCCAAAGCTTTTATTAAGTCCAAATTATTATTGGACAGGAAAATGTCTACTTTGATAAGCAAGCAGTCTTGGCATATCATTCATGGCCTGTCCTAAGGGATACTTTAAGCTCCATATGTAGAAATAAGAGATTTAATCACCCAGTTTTAGACCTATCTGGAAATCAGAAGCTCCCAGGACAAGAGAAGCCAAGTAAAAATCATTTGAGTTATTATTTATAACTATAAGACACTGAACTGAAAATAAATTAGCAGCTCTTGGGGATGAGTTTCATAGTCAGTAGGCACAACAAAAATGAAATCATGAGGATACCACTCTGAAAAACCAGAGTTGCCAGGACTCCTCCCACTGACCATGGACAGCTGTTAACTGTTCCCAGAAAGCCTGCACAAACTACACAGATATTTACATAAGCTTTTGTTGTCTAGGCACTGAGTACTGTGTATTTAGCAGTTACTCAACTTATGAGAAAAAATTGGGAAGGGAGGAGCAACTTAAAACAAGTCTGGCCTGAAGCAGAAGGACCTGTTTCAAGTTACAATCAGCATTAGCAGGGAAACCCGCAAAAGTCTGCATTTAAACATGGACCAGACTTGCCTTCCCCTCTCCTTCTACTCCAATTCCAGTAGAACCTCTTTAATTCCCTCTGACTTGCCCCCTAAATAATCAGTTTCGCCTACTGCTTCCCTTTTTTAAAGAAAACAATTTTATTTTCTATCATCCTTTTCTCAACATTATACATTTTAAAGAGGAGGAAATACTGTAGAAAAAAGAATTTTTATTTGCTTGTCATTCTCATTCTACTTATGGAATGCCAGTAACAAATATGTATAACAATATTAAAGGTCAACTTTTCACCTACTTTATAACACTACAAACACCTGGAAGTCAAGGATACCTTATACATACTTACTATAAAGTTAGTTCTGATGTCGTGGACATCCTGAAAGGTTGTCCTTACACATTTTCAAATTTGCTCTCAGAATACAATATAAGATACTATAAAAGGATAATTGCATGCAACAAATATGTTATTCCAAAGACAAGAAAAATCTTGTTTCAGTTTCAAAAAATTCCAATTCCTTTAACATTCCAAGATGTTACTACCTTATTTTTTCTTTCAAATAAATTAATCTACTTTAGACCATAAGAAAACACACTTCTATATTAATAGTTTCCTTTAGATTTACTTCTATAAACCAGTGTAACTTAGTTTGGTGTTCCCAAGAAAAATGATATGAAGACCAACTTAATTTACTCATCTAGAACGGTCTTGTTCTATAATCTAAGAGACCAAATCATAATGTTGAAAACTGACTTTAAAAAAAAGGATCAGATGAAGAGGCTCACACCTGTAATCTCAGCACTTTGGGAGGCAGAGGAGAGAGGACTGCCTGAGTCCAGGAGTTCAAGACCAGCCTAAGCAACATAGCGAGACCTTGTCTCTACAATAAATCAAAAAATTAGCCAGACAAGCTGGCACACGCCTGTAGTCCACCTACGTGGAAGGCTGAGGTGGAAGTATTTTGCCTGAGCACAGCAGGTCGGGACTGCAATAGGCATGATAGTACCACTGCACTCCAGCCTGGGAGACAGAGTGAGACTCTGACTCAAATAAAAATAAAAATAGTAATAATAATAATTCTGTTAAAAAGACTCAGATATCTAACCTTCCTTTTTCTATACCAACTATATCTCAAAGGGAAAATTTCTCCTTATAAAAATATTCTAATAAGTAAAAAAGGAAGACAATAAAAATATCACCATTTTGCAAACCCCTGACAAAATAATGGATGAAGGTAATGAACATCAATGGTCACAAACACTATACAAAGAGAGACAACCAACATTACCTGACTCTGATTAGAAGTACACTCTACCATCTATGAAGTTGTTTCGCCAAGAAACTGAAACTGAATCAAATCATTATCTGATTACTATTTACAGGAAATAAAAGAAAAGAAGAACATGTTAAATCATGCATTAAATGAAAAGCATTGCAACTGGTGGCAGCCTTTTTTTAAAATTTATGATGGCATTACCAAATACTTCTTGATAAATGAGCAGAACATTTCTTAAAGTTTTCTTTGTGATTATCTTCATCTTATAAGATGAGTAAAGTTAATCAAGTATAAGCATGCTCATGGGTGTATTTACTGTGATAAGACAGCAAAATTTACAGCTTCATACAGGTCAGGAGTTGCCTGTCTCAGAGATATTTGCTTTCCTATTTGTTAAACTTCCTTTCACTTGAAAAAATACAGCACAGCTGAACCAAGAAGCAGTAGGTTCCTGCTTCTTCTAAGGCATTTAGGAGTAAGTAAGCAAAGAAGTTTGGACCCAGTTGAGCAACCTCAGAGGAGACAGATCAACACAAGAAGCTGGCCCTCAGCTGCAAGAGATGCCAGAAGTCAGCTATTCTCAAAGTTCTCCATGACACCCTGGAGGTCTTCAAGAACCTTTCAGGATGTCCATGACATCAGAACTATCTTTATAGTAATGCCTATACATCATCTGTGAGAGGTCTTGACATTTGTAATGATGATGTTAAAGCAAGGGCATGTAAAACTGCCAGCACTTCACACAAATAAAGGCAGTAGCACCAACTACATGGGTAGTCATCACCACTGTGAACTCACAGTGGAAAAAAATGCCAGTTTCATGTAAGAGTGTTCTTGATCAAACTGTGAAACTTGTGTTAAATCTTACCCTTTGAGTAGATGCCTTTTTAATCTTCTGCGTGATGAGACAGGAAGTTCACATAAAGGGGCTGTGCTGTACACTGAAGTATGAGGGTGGATCTCATGTTATATTCTTAACAGACATCAAAAACAAAACAAAGCAAAGGGACACGACACAAGGAAAGCTTTCAGAGGTGATGAAAATGTTTAAAACCTGGATTGTGGTGATGGTAATAGAAATGTACACATTTATCCAAACACACTAAATTCTACACACTAATTATATGCAGTTTTTTGTACAACCTCAATGAAACTAGGGTGGGAAGAGACTTCTGATAAGATCACTGCTGATTTTACCATGTGTTTTTTTCTAATGGTACCATAAAATGTGGTAGCATTAGGGAGATTTATATAATTTTGTGAATGAACATTTTCTAAATCATGCATGGGTTTTTAAAAAAATATTCAGCATGCAAGATAGACCCATGGATTTAAATGTAACACAGTGAGAAAAGTTTACTAAAAGGGTTTCAGATTTCACACTGCAATTAAACTTTAAGAAATATCTGCTAGGTACGGTGGCTCATGCTCAGCACTTCAGGAGGCCAAGGCAAGAGGACTGCCTCAGCCCAGGAGTTTGAGACCAGCCTCGTGGGCAACATGGTGAGATCTCATCTCTACAATAAATCAAAAAATTAGTTGGGTATGGTGACACACACCTGTAGCCCCAGCTACTTGGGAGTCTGAGGGGGAAGGATCACCTGAGCTCAGCCAGTGGAGGCTGCAGTAGACATGATCATATGGCTGCACTCCAGTCTGGGCAACAGAATGAGACTCCAACTTAAAAAACAAACAAAAAAAAAGAAATATCTATTATTGCAGTTTTGGTATAGTATCAAAGAGAATATACACGATCATCTAAAATGACTATTAAAATATCCTTCCCTTTTCCAGCTGCAGATCTGAGGCTGATCTTCTTCATATCTCAACCAAACAACAAATGACAACAGACACAATGCAGAAGTAGATATGAGAACCAGCTGTTTCTATTGAACGAAGCTTTACAGAGAATTGCAAATCTGTAAAACAACACCAATCTTCTCACTAAGTTCTCTTCATAAAGTTATTCTCAAAAAATGTTGCATTCATACACAATGGTGTTATTTTTTAATGAATTAATAAATACTTAAAATTTCCAAATTCCTAACATGGTAAATATTGGTAGATATAACTCACATAAACAAAAGGTCTTTGAGATTCTCGATAATTTTTAAGGTTGTGAAGTGGAACTGAAACCAAATGCTTGAAAACTGGCTCCAATGATACGGAGTTGAGATCAAGGCTGTGCTTGTTCAGACACTGCCTTATTCTTTGAGATCCTCTTTGAACAAAACACTAAAAGCTGGAAACCCAATTAGAATAGCCCAATGACAGAGTAAGAGCACTAACCACTAGCAGTCACAGCCACCCTGAGAAACGGCCTTATGAAGAGAGTACCTGGTATCATCCCATGGCTGTGACGTTAGGAGACCAAGGTGAGAGAGACTGCAGCACTCAAACCTCTTTGTTCTTTGTGTGCCTCTTTCTTGACACTTTGGTCTCAAAAATAGCTAACCAGACCTGTCTACGCTAGTGAGTTAGGGAAGCTAGAAATAAACTCTTTCTCATGCCTTTCCTCCTCTAGCTAACTCAAGAAATGTAAAAAAAAAAAAACAAAAACAGTCACTTAAGCCAAAAGAATTCTCTCTCCTTTTGTATCAGGCTAGTAAACCCTTCAGGACCAGACTTGTCACAAAAGGCACTTAAACCTCAAGATCTAGAGTCAGGAGTGCAGCCTCAATTTCCATTTTTTTCCCATGCTCAATGAGGTGTGTGGCCAAAACTCGCAATCACAAACACAATTTCTAAGGTGAGTGAAGCAGTGTGGAAACTTTGCCGTTGAATCAGAGCAAAACGATAAGTCGCCATGAGGCTCTGCGTGGACGAGGACCACTGACTGACAGGGCCTACCAAGTAACAGGGTCCACCCAATCTACCATGAATGCCAGGTGGAGATAAGGCTTTAGGGCCAGTGCTAGAGCAGTAAAGCTACCACAATAAACCAGGCAACAGATCATGATTTAAGTCCTCTCACAACAGGCAAAGTATTTATTTCGTTTGCTACTATTAACTGATATGGTGAAAAAGAGCTGCTATTAGTGTCCTATAGAGCAATCGCAAAATAAAAGTTTACCTTGTATTCATGCCCCATATTCTTTACTAAGTGGCCCCACTCACAAATTACAGTCTTTTCTTTCTTTAAAAAAAAAAAAATTTTTTTTTTTGAAACAGGGTCTCACTCTGTTGCCCATGCTAGAGTGCAGTGGCACAATCATGGCTCACCACCATGTGAACTCCTGGCTTCCAGTGATTCTCCCATCTCAGTCTCTCAAGTAGTTGGGACTAGAGGCATGTGCCACCCTGCCCAGTAATTTTTCTTATTTTTTGTAGATATGAGGTCTTGTTATGTTCCCTAGGCTGATCTCAAACTCCTGGGCTCAAGCAATTTTCCCGCCTCAGCCTCCCAAAGTGCTGGGATTACAGGTGTGAGCCAAAGTACCCAACCTGTTTTACTTTCTTAGAGAATATTTTAAGCATATATGAATGTGGAGAGAATAGTATAACACTTTGATGAATCTCCATGTACTCATTTCCCACCTTTGATTCATAACCAATCTCACACCATCTACAACCCCCTCAACTCTCCACCCCAGCTTACTAGGCAGTCCTTTTTAATTGCTAATTTCTTATTATAAAAATGACTATAGTCGGGTTCAGTGGCTCAGCCTGTAATCCCGTGCCTTTGGGAGGCTGAGGTGAGTGGATTGCGTGAGCCCGCGGGTTTGAGACCCATCTGGGAAGCTTGGCGAGACCTCAACTCTACAATAAATCAAAAATGAGCCGGGCGTGGTAGCGCATGCCTGTAGTTCCAGCTACTTGGAAGGCTGAGGCAGAAGGATCGCCGGAGCCCAGCAGGTCGAGGCTGCGGTGGCCAGGAGCGGCCACTGCACTCCAGTCTGTGCAACAGAGTAAGACTCTAACTCAAAAAAAAAAATGACTATAATGTTATTAAAATTTCAGGAAAATAGACTAGCAATGAAGTAATTCACTGGGACTCTTAATGCCCACTGGTATTATTTGAACATTCACACAGATATGAATAAAACCACATGGACAATTCTGATAGTTTTACATGAAAATAAATGTACCCTTCATTAAAAAATTAGATCATCCTGATTACATGATTTTGTAATCTTTTGCCACCTTACATGAACATTTCCCATACAGAAGACTAATAAATGCTCACTGCTGCACATTCTGGTTATTTCTAATTTTTTAGCTATTAAAATGTTATAATGAACTGCATATATAAATTTAGTGTACATCTAACAACAGCATACACTGGCTAATGCTAAGTACAGAATAATGCAGAAAAAAGTGGGTCCCAGGTGCACACCATACAGCAACTAATATAAGAACTAATGCTGGTGAGACCATACAAAGTACCTCCTTCGGACAAGAGGACTCAGCTGGAAACAGTCACCAGGGACTAAGATTAGCCTTCATGAAAACATTCAACCCCAGATCATTTCAACTGGGAACTCTTGCCAAAAGCAAAATATTAGTGACATATATAGTATTTGGAGAAATATTAAAGGTACATTAACAAATCCACCTCACAGGGAATTTAAACTCTATAAAACTGCTGCGCATCTGTAAAATTAAGTTGCCATCTATTGAGAACACACTAGGTGCCAAGTATAAAGAGTGAACAAAGCAACATCTGTATATAAAGTATCTAAAAATCTAGGAGAAGACACAAGCCTAAATAATTACAAGACAATGTTGTGAGCACTTTCCTAGAGAAATATGCCAGGTGTATTGGCCTACCGAGCGGAGAGAGAATAACTTATGGGTTGATTAAAGTAGGGCAAACAAATTTCCTTAAGCCACCAACATTTCTCAGTCTTAAAATGCACATAAATGTGAGTATAAATTTCACAATATTCACAACCATGAAGATGAACCTCAAAAACACAATATTGAGGGAAAGTGGCACAAGAATAGCCTATACTGTATGATTTCACTATGTAAACTACAAAAACCACAGCAATTATTCCATGCAAACACAAAGAACATAAGGATGCTTCTGGAGTCCTGCTAATAAGGCTTCTTCACTCGAGTGCTAGCTACACAAGTATATTTGGTTTGTGAAAAAGCAGTAGGCTGCATACTTAGGATATATGCATTATTCTAGATACATGAGGAGGACCCCAAAAAAAAACAGTTATCTTTTGGAGGCAGGGCCCCTTGTAGTCCAGGCTTCCCCCACTAGGTAAGTGCTCTAGAAACCCATCAGCATCAGTGTACAAGCTAGTGTTGTTGTGAGAGGCTGTATTCAGCTTCAGTGAATTTTGGTGGGCGGGGGGGGGATTCTTTCAATGCATTTCCCATTTCATGATGAGTGATTTACGAGTGCACCTGCCCACACCACACTGAGTGTTCAGCAGTTTTTGACCAAAAACAGCATGACACCCCTGCCCCAGCCTCCCTATTCACCCTATCTTACCCTAAGTCACTTTTTTTGGTGTTGTTTGCTTCCCCAGATGAAAAAAGTCCCCAAAGGAAACCGTTCCACCAATGTGGAAGAGATGAAACAAAAAATGGCAGAAGCACTAAAAGGCGTCAAAACTGGTAAGTTCAAAAAGTGTTTAGAGCAGTGGAAAAAGCATCTCAATAGGTGTATTGCATCAAACAGAGAACTTTTGAAGGTGACTGAAGTTGAAACATGTAAGAATAAATACACAATTAATTATAAATAAATTCTGGGCTTTTTAGGGCTCTGCCCTCATATATTTCAATAATTTTTAAAATTCACACACTTTAAGATACATCACAATTTCCACTTTATTTTTCCAAACACATGATGGCTTTTAACTAAATAGGCATTACACACACCTTACTTTGGAAAAGCCTGATAAAACTAATTCAAATATCTAGTTTAAAACTTTCATCTATAAAATGAGAATAATAGAAAAAAAATTTTGTAAACCTCAATAAACACAACTGTGGATATTGTGAATATTAGTATCTATGACAATTACCACACCAAAACCAGGAAGAAGAGTCTGTGCTTATTTCTCAAGTTTTTCTGAACCCATTTTTAAAAACTCCCAATTAAAGGAGATATTAAAGGTGAATTCCCTTTAAGTGTGGGAACAACATCAAGGGGCCACTACCTCCACCACTCCAACATATTACCACAAGCCTCGGTAGTGCATAAGGCAAGGAAATAAAAAAGGTAAATAAGAACTGCAAGGAAAAAGACAAATGGTCATTATTTAAAGATGAAATAATCATCTACATGGAATATCCAAAAAAAAACTAGCCATTAAGCATAATAAGAGGGTCAGGCACAGTGGCTCAAGTCTGTAATCCCAGCACCTTGGGAGGCCAAGGCAAGAGGATTGCCTGAGCCCAGGGGTTCGAGACCTCATCTCTACAATATATCAAAAAAAATTAGGCTGGGCTCGGTGGCTCAGCCTGTAATCCCAGCACTTTGGGAGGCCGAGGAGAATGGATTGCCTGGGCCTGTGGGTTCGAGGCCCACCCGAGCAACTTGGTGAGACTGTGTCTCTACAATAAATCAAAAATTAGCCGGGCATGGTAGCACATGCCTGCAGTTCCGGCTACTTGGAAGGTTGAGGCAGAAGGATCGCTGGAGACCAGCAGGTCGAGGCTGCGGTGGCCGGGAGCGTGCCACTGCACTCCAGTCTGGGCGACAGAGAGAGACTCCAACTCAAAAAAAAAAAACTTAGCCGGACGTGGTAGCACACACTTGTAGTTCTGGCTACTTGGAAGGCTGAGGTGCAAGGGTTACCTGAGCCCAGCAGGTCAACACTGGGGTGGCCAAGAGCATGTCACTGCACTTCACCTGGGCTACAGAGTGAAACTCTGACTCCAAAAAAATAAAATAAAATAATAATAAAAGTTCAGCAAGATTACCTAAAAAAGAAATTAAAAATACAGCCATTTGCTACATAACGATGTTCCAGTCAATGACAAACCACATATACTATGGTGGTCTCTTAAGAACATAACAGATAGTTGGGCTCGGTGGCTCAGCCTGTAATCCTGCACTTTGGGAGGCCGAGGTGAGTGGATTGCCTGAGCCCATGGATTTGAGACCCCCCTGGGCAATTTGGCAAGACCTCATCTCTACAATAAATAAAAAAATTAGCTGGGCATGGTAGTGCGTGTCTATAGTTCCAGCTACTTGGAAGGCTGAGGCAGAAGGATCGCCGGAGCCCAGCAGGTCGAAGCAGCAGTGGCCGGGAGCATGTCACTGCACTCCAGTCTGGGCGACAGTGAGACTCCAACTTGAAAGAAAAAAAAAGAACATAACAGAGCTAAGAGATATCTATCACTTAGTGACACTGTAGTCATTGGAATGTCACAGCACAATCTATTACCCAAGTGTGTGTGCTGATGCTGACAGAAACAAATCTACTGCACTGCCAGTCGTATAAAACATACAATTATGTACAGTACATAATACTTGATAATTATAAGTGACTATGTTACTACTTTATATATTTACTATACTATACTTTTTATCATTACTTTAGAGTGTACTCCTTCTACTTATGAAAAAGATAGTTAACTGTAAAACAACCTCAGGCAAGTCCTTGAGGAACTATTACAGAAGTCATTGTTATCACAGGAGATGATAGCTACATGCATGTCATTTATTCCCCCTGAAAGACAAGATGTGGAGGTGGAATACAGAGATATCTGATGATCCTGATAATGTGTAGAACTAGGATAATGTGTGTATTTGTGTCTTAGTTCTTAAGAAAAAAGTTCAAAAAGAAAAAATTTAAAATAGAAATAGGCTTACAGAATAAGGATATTGTGGCATTATAGTATATATTTATATATTGGTTTTTGTCTAAGATTCCTGGCTCATAACCCCCAAAGTTCTTGTTCAGTCCTTTGTTACAATACTGGGTGTGTCAGGACTCAGGAAACAGAATCTCTCCAAACTTCTCCAGTCCTACTTTCACCTGCCCCAAGGCAGGACTCTGATCTTAACTGGCCATCTGACTGTGGGTCTTTAGACCCTCCCTAGACAGGGTCCCACTTTATACCCTGGGATAACCCAGAAGACAGTACTCAGGAAGCTTCCAGACAGCTGAACATGGAAGTTCCTAGAACATGGCACCCAGAAAGGACATGGAGGCTCTGCACCCTTTCCCTCATACCTTGCCCTACACATCTCTTCATCTGTATCCTTTGCAATATCCTTTAGGATAAACCAGTAAACATAAGTGTTTGCCTGGGTTCTGTGAACCTCTCCAGCAAATTAATTGAATCCAAGGAGGGAGTCATGGGAACTCTAACTTGAAGCCAGTTGGTCAGAAGTTCTGGAGACCCCAACTTGCCATTGGTATATTGAGCACTGAGCCCTCCAACTGTGGGATCTGACACTAACTCCATGAAATACGTTGGAATTGAATCAGAGGACACACAGCTGGTGTCTGCTGCTTGCTGTGTGGGGAAAAACTCCCCCACATTTGGTCCCAGTAGTCTTCTGAGTTGATGATTGTTGTGATGGTGGCTTGAGAGCAGAGGAAAAACACAGTTTCAATGACTTACCCAGAGCAACTTCCAGTCCTGCAAGCTCCATTCATGGTCAGTACCCTAGACGGGTGTACCTTTGTTTTTATCTTATATACTATATTTTTACTGTAACTTTTCTATATTTAGACACAGAAATACTTACTATTGTGTTACAGTTGCCTACAGTATTCAGTACAGTCACATGCTGTACATGTTTGTAGCCTAGGAGCAACAGGCTCTACCGTATAGCCCAAGCGAGTAGTAGGCTCCACCATCGAGGACTGTGTGAGTCACTCGGAGATGTTCCCAAGATGATGAAATTGCCTAACGACATATACCCTGTTGTTAAGCAACGTATGACTGTGTGTGTATACATACATATGTATACACACACACACATATATATGGGTGTGTGTATATGGACTTGTATATGCAGATATATGTGTATATATATACATATGTATATATATATAATTCTGCTACACTGGGGGGAAAAAAAAGAAAATACAATAGGAAAAAAAATGGCATTCACAATAAAAACAAAAGCTGAAATACCCAGGAATTAATTTAACAAAGAAGACAAGGCCATTATAGAAAAAAACATGTTAAACTCCACTGAAAAAAACATAAATATCACTGCTAAGTGGTTTCAACCCTGGCTATATATCAGTATCACCAGAGGAGATTTTAAAACGTATAATTGTTGAACTCTATTCCCTAGAGATTACAATTCAGTTCATCATCATTTGTGTTAAATGGGGCATATGCTTTTTAAAAACTATTTAGTTAATCCTATATAGCCAGGGTTGAAAACAACAAGCTTTGTTGGTTTTGTTTTTTTGTTGTTGTTGTTGTTTTTAAGTCAGAGTCTCCTTCTGTCACCCAGGCTGGAGTGTAGTGGCATGATCATGGCTCTTCACAGCCTTGAACTCCTGGGCTCAGGCAATCCTTCACCTCAGCCTTCCAAGTAGCTGGGACTACAAGTTCATGTCACCAAGCCCAGCTAATTTTTTTTTTTTTTTTTGTAGAGACAAGGTCTCGCTTTGTTGCATAGGCTGGTCTCAAACTTCTGGGTTCAAGTAATACTTCTACCTCGGCCTCCTGAAGTGCTGGGATTATAGGCATGAGCCACCACACTCAGCCTTAAATATTTTTTAAAAAGAACATAGAAGGTACTCACCCTTCTAGATATCATCTATCTATCTATCTATCTATCTGTCTGTCTTTCAAACTATTTATAAACAAGTTGTAGCAATAAAAATAAAAACAAAAACCACTGAAATTAGAACAGGAACAAACTGTCCAGAACAGAACAGGGAGGCTAAATATAGATAAGTGTGTGTCGGGGGGCGGGGGAGGTACCTTGATAAAGGTAGCATCACAAACCATGAGACTATTTAGTAAGTGAAAAAAGGAAAATCGGACTGCCATAGAAGAAAATGTACAAACATACCACTGTTAACTAGGAATGAGAAATATTTCCCAAGCAAGATCCAGATGATGAAAAAAACAGATGGATCATAAAACTGAAGAATCTGTTCAATAAAAGATTTCAAAGAAAAAGTGTGACAGGCTAAAAAAAACTAAGAAAACTAATATTGTAGATGTTTGCACCATCTAACATCTAGGATATTTTTTTAAGTTCCTGAAAATTAGTTCAAAAAAGTGTGAAAAGGATAGGAAAAGCTAACAGAAAAAGAGGCCACGAATATATAAATGCTCAATTCACTCAAAGGAAAACCTATATAACATATGATAGGATACTCAAGCACATTAGTAACCAGACAATTGTAAACCAGAACAATAATGTATCACTTTGTGCCTGGATTGCTCCACATGCTGTGTCAGATTGGAAAAAAATTATAAGGACAGAAAATACCATGCCTCAGCTAGAATGTGAGGAGCCACAGCCAGTGCAAGTGCACATCTGCACTGCCATTCCCATGAGAATCAGCCATCCTTAATGAGAGTATGTGATGCCCAGAGAGGGTGCTACAGGGGAAAGGAGCACTTGAGTGGGAACAGGTGATGAAGGGGAAAGATGCAAGGAAATAAAATGTGAGGATTCTCATGGACCAGTCACAATGGTGAGCCATGAACTGAGTACTGACTTAAGCCTGAGCTCTGACCTAGGTGGGGATGAGGGGGTAGGGTTCCATATCACACATTCCACTGAAGCGAGGTACTCAATTTCCTATACACCAGGTGCTGTGCCTCATTAGGTACCCAGTAGAGAAGTTCGCGTCCTTGCCCTCACAGAGCTTACATCATAGTGAAGGAAACAATAAAGAGTAAACAAATAAGATGCTTATAAGAGTGTGACAACCACTATAAAAGAAATACAATGAGTGATAGTTACAGAGATGCATGGAGAAAGGGGTTCTGCCTTTCAAAGGATCCCCAAAGAGAGGTGGACTCTCAGAGATCTACAGAAAGGAAACTATACCTGGCAATCAGCAAGCTGGGGTTAAGAGATCCTCAAAATGTATTCAAGGTCATCAAATACAAAGTCATCATACTACAGGGGAGAGAATATGTTCTAAAGATGACTTTCCGATACTTCCTGCAATTTAAGTCCCAGGAACAACCTTTAAAACTCCTGTTATATTAAGTGTGGACTATGAGAATTATTGTGAGAGTCCAACATTCTGTGATCAAATAATTCCATGTTTAGGGGGGCACTACCAGTGTGAATATTCTACATCTCCAAAAAAAAAGGTTTTCTGGAAAATTACTAGGCTCTACATTCATTAAATAATGATTGAATGCTCTTATTATTTTTCTTCAGCACAGTGCTTGCAAATGAAATAAATACAAAATTTTCTTTCCTTACCTCAACTTTATAAAATTCATTATTCTACTTATTTCATACAGGAACTGATTTTTACGGCTAAAAGCCAACATTTATTGCATGCTTACAACTTGCCAGGCACTGTTCTATGAATACCTACACATCTGAGTTCACTGTATATTCTTAGCAACAGAATGCTATATTATTTCCACTTTTTTTGCTTGTGTGTGTGTGTGTGTGCATGTGTGTTGAGGTCTCACTCTGTCACCCAGGCTAGAATGTAGTGACACAATGATAGCTTATCACAGCCTTGACCTCCTGGACTCAGGCGATCCTTCTGCCTCAGCCTCCTAGGGAGCTGAGACTACAGGCAAACACCACCATGCCTGGCTATGTTTTTATTTATTTATTTTGTAGAGACTAGGTCTCGCTGTGTTGCGCAGGCTGGTCTCGAACTCCTGGATTCAAGTAATTCTCCAGCCTCAGCCTCACAAAGTGCTGGCATTACAGGCATGAGCCACCATGACCTGCCTATTTCCACTTTAGATTTCAAACAACTGTGAAGAAACTTGCCTGAAGTAAAAGAACTAGTGAGAGTAGAGCAATGATTCAAATCCAGATCTTTGAAATATCAAAACTTGTGTTAACCATTACACTTGAATCACTGGGGCCAGAGGGCAGCAACCTAAGATACAACAAGTCCACCCATGTGATTCCAAGGCAGGCTAAAGCTGGAAAACCACTGGTCTAAATTCTTCATGCTAAGCTTAAAGGTGAAAAAAATTACTATTTTGAAAATTCCAAATTTGAATTTTGTATCCTCTTTTACATGATTATAAATAAATCAAAATAATGTTAATTAATTTCCTCACCGCCTCTGCCCACAACTTCTCTCCCCTGAACCCGACCTAATTTTTTACCATGTACATGATTTTGCCATGGACAAAAAGGATACTTTGAAGGGCATTACTGGGAACCAAGCTAAATTCAAAACATTCAAAGAGCTCAGAGGTCTGAACTGACTCTTCAGAAGCTAAAATAGGAAGAGAAAAATAATATGTTGAATATCAGCAGTAGAACCTTGGTAAATCTTGGGCCATAACTCCACAAACTTTTTTGTGCCTGGGTCAACTCCAAATGTCTACTACATCATCTCAACAAACTTCCAATTGCCAAAAAAAGAAGTTACTACTCTCAGGAATACTTGTTTCTCAAGATTCAAATTGCTCTAAGTATAGGAGTTTCATCTTTCATAGAGCATGTTTTTATACCTGTAATGCTGATTGACACCTGATGCTACATCAGACCCTCTCACAGTTGACACTTGCTTACTCAAGTTATTAACTTTATAAAGTTTGGGAATCTACTTATTTCAAAAACTGAAAACGCAAATTTGAAAATTAAAGAGTACCCAGCCCAAGTATGGACCACAGGAGAGCTATAAACCTTCCTTAAAATGCTTAATGACCTGATTAAGGCCTTCAAAGGTGAAGAGAACCCTGGGAAGCCCACACAAGGGCAGTCTTTTAAACTGTCTGGCTATTTAAACCACCTAACTTTTGATGCCCACGCTCCTTCCAAGGCTGACAGCACTGCCAAGAACAACCTTACTAGAAGGGCTAGACTCTCCCACATCAAGATCAAATCCTCCAAGAACCAGCATCAATTCCAAGAAACAAATTACCACTGCTGTCCTCTCCACCCACAGTTCATTGGAACTGAAATAAACACACACACCCCAACCACTTAAAGACTTTCTCACTTAGACTCCCATCCTGCATTTTTTACAGTCCAGTGTTTTCTTCAAAACATCTTGAAAAATGCAATCATCTTTATTCTCGGCTCTTTATTCTCCACTAACATTGCCAATTTTATACCTAAAATCAGTATTGCTTTTTATCAAAGCAACAGCTATGTTTTTTCATCTCTGTTCCATAACAACCAGTAACAAGCAATCCAATCAGCAATACATGAGCCTAACTAACAATGCCTATCATTGGACAGAAGAGCTACTCCCCTCTCTTTCATAAGTAAATGAGGCTAATAATGTTCTCCTAAAAAGATAGAAAGGTTTATTAAATGACTGTTCAAGAAAAAGAAAAAAAAAATACTCTCCTATGCCTGGAAAACAATTTTTTTTTTTTACTTGAACATCTATTCATCATAGGTAGAGAATGGTCTTACAACACATGCATCCTTTACCACTTCTTTTAAAAAATCAGTAATTCAAAAAAGGAAAGCATAAGACCATGCTCATGAAGCACAGTCCCAGTTCACACAGGAGTTAACAAAACACAAGCCATCACACACAGTTCAACTATATGTAAATAAGGACCAATAAATCTACACTCTGGTCAGGGTTCCTGACCACAACGAGAACCAGAGGGCTTTTCAGAAGCTATTTCTGAAAGCATGGACCCACCTCAGAGGTAGAGTGGGTTAGGTTCGAACATTGTAATAATACAAGTCACAACAAATTTTTGGTTTCCCTGACATATAAAAGTTATGTTTACTCTATACTGTAGCCTATTATGTGTACAACAGTACTATGTCTAAAAAAATCAATGTACATACCTTAATTAAAAATGCTTTACTATTTTTAAAAAATGCTAACAATCACCTGAGCCTTCAGCAAATTCTGATCTTTCCGTGGTAGAGAGTCTTGCCTCGATGTTGACAGCTGCTGACTGATCAGGGTGGTAGTTGCTGAAGATGGGGTGTCTGTAGCAATGTCTTAAAATAAGACATTAATGAAGTTTGCCACATCGTTTGACTCTGCCTTTCACAAAAGATTTCTCTGTAGCATTCAATGATGTTTGATAGCATTTTATTCACAGCAGAACTTTCAAAATTGGAGTCAATCCTCTCAAACCCTGCCACTGCTTTATCAACTAAGTTTATGTAATATTCTAAATCCTTTGCTGTCATTTCAACAATGTTCACAGCATCACCACCAGAAGTAGATTCTATCTCAAGAAACCACTTTCTTTGCTCATCCATAAGAAGCACCTCCTCATTCATTAAAGTCTTCTCACGAGATTGCAACAATTCATTCATTCACATCTTTAGGGTCTACTTCTAATTCTAGTTCTCCTATTATTTCCACTATATCTGCAGTTACTTCCTCCACTGAAGTCTTGTAACTTACAAAGTTATCCATGAGGGCTGAAATCAACTTCCTCCAAACTCCTGTTAATGTAGATATTTTTACCTACTCCCATGAGTCACATTTGTTCTAATTGGCATCCGGTTTTCAATATACTTTGACTAGATACATGAGAGGAATCATTACCTATGACAACTATAGCCTCACAAAATGTATTTCCTAAATAAGACTTAAAAGTCAAACGACTCTTTGATCCATGAGCTGCAGAGTGGATGTTGTATAAGTAGGCATGAAAACAACATTAATCTCATTGTGCATCTCCATCAGAGCTCTTGGGTAGCCATGTGCATTGTCACTGAGCAGCAGTAGTTTGAAAGAAATCTTTTTTCTGAGCAGTAGGTCTCAACAGTGAGCTTAAAAGCTAAGTAAACCACGCTATAAACAGATTTGCTGTCATCCAGGCTTTGTGTTTCATGGATGGAGGACAGGCAGAGTAGACGTAGCATAATTCTTAAGGGTCCTAGGATTTCTGAAATGGTAAGTAAGCATTGGCTTCAACTTGAAGGCACCAGCTGCATTAGCTCCTAACAAGAGAGTCAGCCTATCCTTTGAAGTTTTTCTTTTTCTTTTTCTTTTTTTTTAAGACAAGGTCTCACTCTGTTCCCCAGGCTGAAGTGCAGTGGCACAATCATAGATCACTATACCCTCAAATTCCTAGGCTCAAATGATCCTCCCACCTGAGCCTCCAGAGTAGCTAGGACTACAGGTGTGTATCACCACCCAGATAATTTTGTATAGAGACAGGTCTCACTTTGTTGCCCAGGCTGGTCTCAAACTCCTTGCCTTAGACATTTCTCCCACCTCAACATCCCAAAGTGCTGGGATTACAGGCATGAGCCACTACACCTGGCCTGTCCTTTGAAGCTTTGAAGCTAGGCATTGACTTGTCTTTAACTATGAAAGTCCTAGATGATACCTTCTTTCAAGATAGGGCTGTTTAGTTTATACTGAAAATCTCTTGTTTAGTGTAGCTGTCCTTCACCAGTGATCTTAGCTGATGGATAACTTGCTGCAGCTTCTCCATCAGCATTTGCTGTATCACCTTGTACTTTTGTTACGGAAATTGTCTTTCCTTAAACCTCCTGAACCAACTTCTGTTAGCTTCTAACTTTCCTTCTGCAGCTTACTCAACTCTCTCAGCCTTCACAGAACTGAAGGAACAGGCTTTGGCTTAAGGGAATGTTTTGAATGTTGTGACTGGTTTTCTTTTCTATCCAGACCACTAAAACTTTCTTCTTACCAGCAATAAGTTTGCTTCATCACCTTGTTATCATTCGTGTGTTCACTGGAGTAGCACTTTTAATTTCCTACAAGAACTTGTCCTTTGCATTCAAATCTTGGTTAACTGTTTGGCTCAAGAGACCTAGCTTTCAGCCTATCTCAGCTTTCGACTTGCCTTCCTCAGTAAAAATAATGATTTCTTCCTTCTGATTTACAATGGGAGACCTATAACTCTTCCTTTCACATGACCAACTAGAGGCCACTAATTAGCCTAATTCAAATATTGTGTCTCAGGAAATAGGAAGACCTGAGGAGAGGGAGAGAGATGGGAAACTGGCTTATCCGTGGAGCAGTCAGAACACACATTTATCAATAAAGTTCAACACTATACATGGGCACGGTTCTTGGTGCCCCAAAACAATTATAATAGTGACATCAAAGACCACTGATCAAAGGTCACCATAACAGATACAATAATAATGAAAAAGAGTGAAATATTGTGAGAATTACCAAAATATGACAGCCACAGGAAATGTACACATGCTGTCCAAAAAACGGCACCAACAGATTTGCCAGCTGCAGGGCTGCCACAAATCTCGTTTGTAAAATACACAATGTTAACTCACAACAAAGCAAAGTGCAGTAAGACAAGGTGTGCCTTACTAACAATTTCCTTCACCTAAATTAAGTTACCCTTTCCTTCCAAATAAATCGCTTAATAAAATTCAAGACTTAAGGCATTCATTGTAATTCTGTCTAAATTACAATTCTGAGAGAAACAGTCTCAGTATATCTTTATCTTTGTCAATGAAATGCATATAAATAAGAAAAGTTTGAAATTTTCAATAGGCAGCACCCAGTGCACCATCTAGTGGAAGGTAATGTAATTAATTTTTGAAAAGAAGAAAAAACCAGCAGAAACCCTGAAAGCTGTGAGGAGGCGGGAAACAGAAGCCTCAGGTGAGAATGCAGGTAAATCTTTACAATCAAAAGCTTTCTCCATCTGCTCATACTGTAGGAGGGCTAGGCTCATCAGAAAGGACTCATTGCCAGGAGAGGTTGCTCCAACTACCCATCAGCCTGCTCCACACTAACCCCAAACTCCCTTGCTAGAGTTATTCTAATTAAGAAATTATTTTTCAACTCTTCTATAAATTTACAGTAAAGATTTCCCAAAACAAAGTCATAAGCCATGACCAAAATGTATTATTCTTCATTTGTATTTGCCTTATATTAATTACTTCAATTCAATTCAGAAAACAGTACTGAAATTCACTGCTAGGCTAGAGACTCAAACATAAATTAGATTATCTCATTTGGAAAAACTCCCAAAATGTAAAACAGAGATTCTCACATGGCACTACTAAGTTTTGTCTGTTTTGTTTTGTCTGTGTGGAAAACTACCTTCCTGGTGAAATTCAAACTATCTAAGCAACCTAGATGGGGGAGAAAAAAAACCCTAAGAGATAATATTTCTTTGCTTGAAAATAGCCATCTCTGGCCGGGCTCCGTGGCTCAATCCTGTAATCCCAGCACTTTGGGAGGCCAAGGTGACAAGACTGCCTTGAGCCCTCGAGTACGAGACCAGCCTGAGCAACTTGGTGAGACCTCATCTCTACAGTACATCAAAAAATCAGCTGGCATGGTAGTGAGCACCTGTAGTTTCAGCTACTTGGAAGGCTGAGGTGGAAGGATCACCTGAGCCCAGCAGGTTGATGCTGGGGAGATCGTGAACATGCCATTGCACTCTAGTCTGGACGATAGAGTGAGACGGAAGGAAGGAAGGAAGGAAGGAAGGAAGGAAGGAAGGAAGGAAGGAAGGAAGCCAGCCAGCCAGCCAGCCAGCCAGCCATCTCCATCTCTGACTCTAATTGCATGTGACTGAATCCATATACAGATGCTTGCTTGATGGTGGGAACTTACCCAGATCTTGAATTAAATCCATTACAGATGGAAAAAAAAGCAGGAGTCAAATGCCTGGGGTAGAATTCCTTTCATCTCTAGTGCTTCCCCTTAATGTACCTGTAAAATGGGAAGCTCCACAGCCTACCTCAGGGGAGGAGGAGGAACTTGCTGTAACTTTTAACTCACAGAGCACTGGGAACTTCTCAATTAAGGAACCTCAGTGGAAAACCTGTCTTGCAGAAGCATAGTGAACCTGAACAGAGAACACTCTCCAAGGGCCATCGCTGTGACATTACTGCTGAAACCACGCAACTATCTCACTTTGCTTATGAACAAACAGTATACTGAGCACATCAAAGAAAAGGTAACAGCAATGCAAGGTGCTCCTTCATAAGTCAATCAAATCTGTAATTAACTGCCTAGGATTTACCTGCAAACTGTTGCACATGAATAGCAGGTGCATCCCTAAAGCCCAAAGTCCAGAGATTGTTTTCAGAGAGGGTTTTTTAAATTTAAAAGTTGTTTTTTAATTTAGAAAATAAGAATCACGATTCTACTCCCACCCCACAGGCCCTTCAAGTCACACAGCATTCTTCCTGAGCACCCTCCCTCAGCTGCCTCACCCCGCCCTCACCCCGCCCTCACCCGCCTCA
>NW_007252327.1:554917-555275 GCF_000164805.1 Carlito syrichta
CCCCATTGCAGCCTAGAGAGGGGGTTCACCCTGCCGGGTCTACACGTCCCCTCGGAGAAGCCCCATACAAGTTTAGGTGAGGGGCTGCTCTTAATTCTAAAACTAAGGAATAAACAGGTGAATCGTGTTAAGGTGTACATCGCACTGCCACATGCCTGCCTCCAGAAAACGTGTCATTAGCACGACCCAGGGCACCTTTCTCCTTAGGAAATCACCACCGGCTTCGTCCCTCGTCAGCAGGTCCTGCTGCCGGGGCCGACTCCGACTGACTCGGCAGCCTCCTACACCTGCAGTCCCCCGCTCCCCGGAGTCCTGGGGTTCCCAGGGTCCACCCCCGCCCGCCTCCCTCCCTCCGCAG
>NW_007252327.1:555611-573704 GCF_000164805.1 Carlito syrichta
TAAGCGCCGCAGACGCTCTTTAAGAGGCGCCCGCTGATAGGCTACGAAAGGCGTAGGCGTCTGGGACTTAAGGACAGCCTCTCCATTCGAACTCTTTCATTGGCCAATTCGAGAAAACAAAGCAGAGCCCTGATTGGCGGCAGCTCCGTAGCCCCGCCCATCCGTCAGCCCAGCAGCCCGCCCAGTCGCTGGCCCCGGCTTTCCTCCGGCGGCTGCTGTTGCGTTCAGTGAAGGGCACCGCGAAGACCCACCCCGGTAACAGACCCGGGCCCCGCTCCCCCGCGAGGCCCCATCTTCATGTGAGATCGGTCAATCACAGCCGATGGCGTTCGGGAGGGCTCGTACTTGTGTCACTCACTCTGTCTCGCACGTTGCCCGAGACAGAAAGATGCTGCTGTACACGAAGAAAGGCACGAAACGCCGCCACCTCCGGTAACATGTGGCGACCTCTTTTTACCTTTCTGGCTCCACGTGGAGCTTGTATTACATAATTGGGGGGGGGGAAAGTTTTCTAAAAAAAATAGAAAAATGAGGAAGATGCAGAGAATGGTAAAGACAAACTTTGAGGCATTCCAGGGACCAGAATATTCCACAATGAGAGAAAGTACAGTAAATGCACTCCCATGGGAGGGAGGTCCAGAAAGGCGCACTTGCAGGCCCGGCTCTCTGGGAACTTCAGAAATGGCTTAGGCACCCCTGCTCCCTCCAGAGAACCACTGCCTTCCCAGCACCTGCTGCAGGCAGCGCTGAACCATGAGCAGTTACAGGAAGACTCCCTGGAAGAATTTATAATCCAAAGTATAGAATAAAATTTTTTTAAAAACTATCTAGGGAGATAGTATAAAGCTGTAGCCACACACACAAGAAAGGCAGATTTCAAAGAAATTCAGATGCTGTACATTGGAAAGCTCAGCTAATGGATGGAATTATAAGAAAAAAGGGATGTGACAGCACTTCAGGACGTGACGTGGACTTCGAAAATCAAAAGCTAAGGGAGAGGGAGTGAGTAGAGAAAAGGATCTGTGACCCAAAGTTAAAGTAATCTGAACTCTCAGACCACATCAGCCATGTCTGGCACACTCTTTGGAAGGGGTGATATCTCTCTCTAGGGACCACTCACTTGACCCTCTCTAACCGCCTTGCCATTTTACTCTTCTCGTCACTCTCATGAAGTCTTACAACAGGCTACTGGAAGTTAAGCACTTCCTCCAACAACTCCAGGAATTATATAATAGTGAGAAGGGAAAAAAAACCTAAAGAAGGAAAGGAATGTTAAGGTAAACATAAACTTTATATAAAGAATAGGACAAATCTTTTTTTCACTCTTGTTTCCTGAGAAATAAAGCTCTCTGGAGGACGGAGTTATCTCATCATTTAACAAAGAGCTTTCATAATGAATGAACTTTCATAATGAATGAAATCCTACAATACTCTTAAAATATGTGTCCCAGGGTGAGTACTCTGAGCAAGTAACTTAGTTTTGAAATCTAATTATTTTTAAATTATGTAAGAAATAAAAAGGAACTTAGCATTGCTTAGTATAAACAAATTGAGAACAACAACCTTCCAAAAAGTTTTTTCCTCAATGCCTGAAATTCTGCCACTAACATTCTTCCTTTGGTATTAAATAATTTATCTGTAAGATTACTCTTTTATTCACTTACTCATCAAACATGTAATCAATATTAATCAAAACCAGATCCTGCAATGAATAAGGCACTATAACAAGCACTCAGAGTGTAGCCTTGAACAGGGCAGACTTCAAACTATTTTTATCAGCGGAAGAAAACAGTTAATGAAACACTACACAGATAAACTTATAAAGCAGTATTGAGGCAAAGAAGAAAGGAAAACAGTGACCAGAGAAATGGGGAGATAGTTTATTATGTGAAGGGAGAAAGAAATGCTCTAAGAGAAACGCCGTAAGATTTGAGTTGCCACTTAAATGAGCAAACACCAGCTTTTCAAAATCCCAAGGCAGAGGAAACAGCAAAGACAAAGTCCTTGAAGTAGGAAGCAAAGTGATGTGTTGGAGGAACAGGGAGACATCCAGTGTAGGTAACCTGAAACATGAATGTAGTGGCCCAAACAGGTCAGAGAGGGAGACGGGCCCTTGTATGCAGTGGTTAGAAGCTCACATTTGATTTTAAGGATTCCTGACAGTAACATTTAAGTTACTAATGTTGTAGTAAAAACATATTTTCCCCTTTTTCCACAGTCACCAGAAAAATGAGCATTCATTCATTAAGCCAGTCCATCAGCAGAGATCTATTAAGAGTCTACTATGTGTCAGGGACAGTTTATGGTCTGGGGATATAGCAATGTATAAGACACAGACCCGGGTATATCTATAGACAAACTACTACTACACAGGTAGATGATGGGGAAGGCAAGAGTGCTATGAGTCCACATCTTGTCCCTGAAGGGCCCAAGGAAGCCATCCTGAAGGAAATGAGGAATAAGCTGAAGAATGAGTAGGGGTCACCCAGTGACAGTAGACAAAGTTATTGGCCCAGAGAACAACCGAGGAGCGCTGTTCACCTGGCTGGGAGAAGGGAATGTCTTGCAAAACCAGAAAGGCCGCTGCATGAAAAGTCAATTTTTCACATCACAAGCTTGCATGGGGAGGTCAGAATGTTGAAATGAAAATCTAAGTAACAAAATTCTGACTGCATGGAAGCTGAGCACAATATGAGGAGAAGAGGCTGATGGTTGCTTCATAGCTTCATCTCTGTTATTCCTTCAACAAAAGACACTGAGAAGTGTGAATGCCTCTTTTAACCCTGACACTACTTTTAGAATAGCAATGGGTGACAGTATTAACCTTATGTGACCAGAACTAGGGCAGAACTGAAGCCCTTGGAGCAGGGCTGCATTCTGTTAGTTCCAGCCTTTCCTTTTGCCATTGGTGTGGCTCTTCTATGAGTTGAACGTCCAGCACTAACAGATGCCTACAAGGGATGAAAGCCAGTTCTTTTGCTGGAAAGTCACTAGGAAATACCCAAGTATCTCAGTGCACCAGCACATAGTGGCAGGTGAATCAAAGGATGCAACAACTGAATATAAAAGTAAATAAAAATGTAATCTTTGAAATGTTTAGCACAATGCCTCAAAGCCACTGGAAGGTAATCACTGCATCCTGATAATAAAGGACAGAGGCCAGGCTCCGTGGGTCAGCCTGTATTCCCAGCATTTTGGGAGCTTGAGGTGAATGTATTGCCTGAGCCTGCAGCTTCAAGATCAGCTCAGGAAACTTGGCGAGACCTTGTGTCTATGATAAATCAAAATTAACTGGTCTTGGTAGCATGCACCTGTAGTTACAGCTACTTAGAAGGTTGAAGCTACTTGGAAGATTTCTCTCTCTCTCTCTCTCTCTCTCTCTCTCTCTCTCTCTCTCTCTCTCTCTCTCTCCAGATCAGGCACTCTCTCTACATGTTCTCCTGCTCTGAAAACCAGCTTTCCAGGCTCGTATGCCTGGGTGTCATAGCAAAGTTATTTCACAGCCTCATACACAGGGACTAAATCAATTGCCTAACCGTAATCATAGGAAATGTTCATTGACCGCCCCCCCACCGATGTCTTCAACAGCCATGGGGACTCCAATTTTTATTCAGTAAAAGTCTTTACCTGTTGTTTCCACTAAAATTGTTTCCACCTGTTGTTTCCAAAGGCCAAGGCAAAAGGCTTTGCTGGTGATTCTCTGCTTTCTTGGGAAATTTCTCTACTTAATTTGGCTTCCAGACACCAGTATCCTTGTCTCCTCCAGTTGCAAGTTGCCATTCCTGTTTAAGTTTTCCACTACTTCCCTGTTACCCTGAAGTATACCTCATGACCTCCCTTTACTTAAAGAACGGAAGCTTCTGCCACATTGGTGAATATCAGTGAAAAAGACCATGGTTCCCAGCTCAGACTTGGAACTAGTATCATGGAAGCAGGAAGGGAGGCAGATGGCAGGCCTTTGTCCACCACCATCCCTTCAACAAGGATTCACTGCCAAGAGATCTGTCCCCACCCTGTTTGAAAATATGGGCAATTCCATAACTTTTCTGATGGCTTGTAGGTAATAAAAGTCCTTCAGTCAGTTTAAGTCACAAAATACAACTTTAATTTAGAAATTGAAAGGTGAATGCCAATATTTTGATCAACACTTCAATCTCCCTTGAAAGGCCCTCCCTGTACTTCCCCAGTGACAGTCCAATGCAGGTAGACTGTGGACTCCCAGAAAGAGATAAGGGAGCCTTCTTTCTCTCCTCACAGACCCTCCTTCAAATTCATACTGCAAGGAGATGGGGCAGGAGTCCAGGCCTAGCAAGTTCATGGTTAACGGGTACTGTTTCCTATTTCAAATTCTTACTGCAAGGAGAAGGGGAAGGAGTCTAGGCCTAGCAAGTTCCTGATTTACTGTTGCCAGGAGGGTTTACTCTCTGAGCCCAGCCAGTGATTAAAACTTGGACTTCCCTTCTTG
Organism: Carlito syrichta; assembly: GCF_000164805.1. Lineage (NCBI taxonomy): Eukaryota > Metazoa > Chordata > Mammalia > Primates > Tarsiidae > Carlito > Carlito syrichta. The sequence goes on from NW_007252327.1 coordinate 560,077, forward strand.
GTGCTTCCTGACACTCTTAGAGACTTGCACTTGAATTATTGACTGCACCTCTCCCAACTTGGACAACGCATTTTTCTCTGGCTGCCATCAGCCCCTTGGTTTCTTGTTCCCTGCAGACCACTTTATGCAGTATCTCCCTTTGTGGGGAGGGAAAATGATCCCTTGGCGTCTCTGGATGTTCTTTGTAGGTGGGACTTAAACATCTTCAGCCCAGTTCTCTCTAAGAAATGGCTCTCATCTGACCCTCAAGACATACTCATATATAACTGACTTCCATCAGTAGTAGAAGTGCAGCATACCTGTCCTCAGTGTCCTCTCTCTTCCTCATCCTCACCCCACTGCTGCCTCTAGCCAGTACCTTCAGCCTCTCTACTTTAGGCATGTCAGGTCAATGTCAGGCAGTCCAGAGGACACAAATTAAGTCACCCTGGCAGTCCTGATGACACCTCCCTCTCTCGTGACTTTAAGGAGGAAGATCTTGAAGGAGTGGTTAGGAAGTCATAGCATTGCTTTCTAAGGAAGAGTTCTTCATAGATTCATCTCTAAACTCTACTTCCTCTGCCCTTTTATGAGGGGGGACTCCCCAAAAAACCCGGAATTATCTTTTGGAGGGTGGGCCCCTTGTGGTACACTCAGAATTTGTTCCTTCAGCTCAAACATTCAAACAAAGTTTTTATCTATAAGTTTTGAGAAGGTTCTATCACAATTTGTGGAAGAAACATCCCAAGCTGTGGCAAACGGGTGACTAGTTCTTCCACCATGACAACCCATACCATGCTGAGTGTTTAGCAAAACACCATGACCCCCATGCCTCACCCTTCCTATTCACCCCATCTTATCCCAAACCAACTTTTTTTGTTTCCCTGGATTTAGTAAAAAAGTCCTCAAAGGGAAATGTTTTGCCAGTGTGGAAGAGATGAAACAAAATGGCAGAAGCACTAAAAGGCATCAAAATTCATGAATTGAAAAGCTGTTTTGTGCAGTGGAAAAAGTATCTAGATATGTATGTTGGATAAAACAGAAAGAACTTTGAAGGTAACTGAAGTTTAAATATGTAAGAATAAATGCACATTTCTTAATAAATCTGGAATTTTTTTGGTCCCCCACATAATTCTACATTGGATAAGGAGTTAAGAGTCCCCAGGGCACTAGAATATTTCCCTTGAAGATTTGCTTCTTCTGATAACTTGCATTGGAATTTCACATCTATTACCTCTTGCTGCCTTAGTCAAAACTTTACTTTTACATCTCTTCGTACTAATGGGAATCTGTAACAAATTGCTTTTGTTAATTAACACCAAAGACATAGGGCTAAGGAAGCTTTAAAACCCTGAAATCATACTGTTGGAAACTTTGCTATTTGATTAACAATGAGAATGGAACAAATACTCTTGCCTGGATGACCTGAGCCTGTGACCCTGGGACACAGCCTTGATTTTCAGCCCAGGTCAGACCTTCCGTTCAGGGATGTGGGGACACAGCATCCACATTTATCTTTATAGTCTCCAAGGAAACAGGGCTCTGACTCTGTTTCTCAGGCCAGACCTCATGTTAATAAAAATATCACTAAATGTTAATAAAATATTACAGCCTTGTTCGGTTTTATCTGTCATAACACTGTTTCCTTCAAATTTTACCTAAGCTCACTCCACCCTTCCCTCACACTACAGGCTCAAATTATCTTCCTTCCTCTGTCTCCCTCATGGGTGGGGCCATAAGTGCCGCAACTATGCAGGCTTGGCTGTTGGGCTTTATCACTAACAACCGTTTATTCCCAGCTTAGGTTACTGCTCCCATTTTCCCAGGTTCTGTTTTCAGGTCTGCATCTCCTGCAGTATCAAGTCACCCAAACTCATCACCACCATTGTACCATCACCGGTGTTATCCAGAATCAGATACAACTATGTAAATACCATAAGCAGGAACAATAAGATCTATGTTTCAAACATAGGACAAAAAACTAGTGATTTCCTTATATCATTAATTTGCAATGGTATTAAAATTACCTGAAGGGCTTTTTCACATGATACTAGCCCTAAGACACTGATACAGTCCTTTTCACTGTTCTCTCCCCAAATACCACGACTCTACCTTGTCACTGACCCTGCTAGTGAGGAGAGAATACCCTCAGGTATGTTTGGGAGTAGGTTAGGAACTCTCTAATCTGATTGGTTCCCTGAGCAGAACCCTAAATGTATACGTATAGGGAATATTTTTTTCCTTAACTAAAAATACAGGCTTGAACTTCATAAATGAAAGGAAATCACCTGTCCCCATGATGGCCATGAAGAGAGATGCTTTGTTTGACTTATTCACTGTGGTATCCCTGTGGCATCACAGGCCTGACATGTAGCAAGTGCCCAGGGAAGATCTACTGAACTGACACGTTTGGAACTCATTTTAAAATGAGGGAGTTTTGATCCACCAATTGTACCTGAGAAATACGCTTTTACACAAACTATTAGCAGTGACTGGCCTATTCTATTAATTTTTATTTATTTGGTAACTTTCCAAGATTGATTTCTCACAGAATTTGCAATTGACTGCATACTCAAGGACTTCTGTGTATAAACTGAAAGCCTTCCAACAACTCCCAGGAGGAGGATTTAGAAATGAGAACGTGGTATGGGAGTGTCAAGTTTGATTACTAGTAACTCCATGAGTCCTTCTATACTATATATATTATAGTAAACTAGTTAAGAACTTCTCAGATTATAAAATAATTACAGATGCCAATATTGCTTAAATACTGGTATGCTAACCTGAGGAGCCTCAGCCTGTTTGCAATTTATTCTTTGGCTATTTAATCAAAATGTGCCTTGTAATATGTATGTCCATCTGATTGTGCACATGTATGAATAAACATGCATACATTTAAAACACTTAGATTCTCATCCCAAATAGCCCTCATCCTCCTTCTTAACATATCAGAAAGCTATAAATTTGAAGTCGTTTGTAGTAGTTCCAAAACACTCTTCATATTGAAGCCAGCCCAACTTCCCCATAGAACCGATGATTACAGTTTCTTTTTGAATAAACATAGTAATCAACCTTCCTGGTTTTCAAACATGAAACTTATATTTGTTGTATCTGAGTTACTTTCTCAGGAAACTGATCCTCAGGCCTATAGTATCAAGAAACTGAAACTCACCAGATTACCATAGCCAGTAGATGAGATGGCAGTCCCCTACTGTCTGCCAGCTCTTTTTCCTTACCCCTTCCAAGTTCTTATTTACTAATCATCTTCCTTTCCCCTCCCTGGTTCCTGTTTTTTGCATTCTCGCCCCACAGTATAGACCCTTGGCTTTGGTGGAATGGAGAAACAGATTTGAGAATAAACTGTTCTCCTTTGCTGATATCACCCAAAGAATAAGCCTTCTTGGCCAGGTATGGTGGCTCATGCCTGTAAACTCAGCATTTTGGGAGGCCAAGACAGGAGAATGACTTAAACCCAGGAGTTCAAGACTAGCCTGAGCAACATAATGAGACCTTGACTCTACAAAAAAATTTTTTAATTTATCCAGGTGTGGTGGCATGTGCCTAGAGTCTTAGCTACTGGGGAAGGTGAAGTGGAAGGATCACTGGAGCCCAGGAGGTTGAAGCTGCGGTGAGCCAGGATTGTGCCACTGCACTCCAACCTGGGCAAAACAGTGAGACCCTGTCTCAAAAAACAAACAAAACAACAACAACAAAAGTAGCCTTCCTCTTCCTTGGAAATAAGTATTGTCCCAGTGATTGTCTTTCTGTACAGGGAGCAACAAGACACCGACTGAACCCCTGGTGTTTTGGTAACAATATGTATAGTGTTTGAAGACGGGATGAGAAAATAATTTTTAAATTGCATTTAGCTTTTTTTAAAAGATAAAAAATTTTCTTGGTATGATTATAAATTAAGAACACTTATACACAGCACAAAAAAACCCAATTTTGTTACATTCTAGCCATAATCATTTTGTAAGAACAGACCTAAAGAACAAAGAACATCCCCACTTTGTAACACTTACTAGGAAAAGCACTTAACATTTAGAAAGAAGGAAATTGATAGAAAAGTTGAGGAAAAAATATGCAGTGAGAGGAGATATTCAGAATTTATGTTTAATTAGTCACCATCGTCTTTGTACTTACCATGCTGAGCTCCCAGGAGGGCCTCGCAAGCACAGTTACTCTTGCACTACTCAGGTTATCCCAGGAACGGTCCCAACATTAATTAATTTGTGCTGACCTGGAAAGTAGAAGCCTCCTGTCTCGCCACATGAAAACTGAGATCTCCTCATTCCATATCGAGGATTAGGAAACTTGAAATGAGGAGCTGTAGAAAATAGAACCCCCCTCTCTGGCCCACACAGCAGCAGGAGGGCAGTTGAGGATGTGCACACAAAGCGGATGTTTCCGGACTCAGGCTGCACTTCCAGACTCTTTTGCTTAATTGCTTCTGTTTTCTTAGCATGTAGCTTTCCCATGACTGTCACCTTTGTAAAAATTCCCTCTGTCTGGTATATGAGCTGGAAACAAAGGAACTTAATACTCAAGTCTCTGATGCATGCATTTAAGTTCTAAGATTTTAAAAAACAAATCCATGTAACCAAAAAGATAAGGAGAGACATACAAAATAATAGCAAATTTAAGAATGCAAAATATACATGACATAGCTGAGGAATTGGCTATAGAGGCAAGTATTTCCATGGAGAAGAATAACTTATTACATTAGTAGCTTAAGGTTCTAATTATGCTCTGGAAACAACCAAATAATGAACTTTTTCAACTAAGAGCTTCTGTTCTGTTTAGAACGTCTTCCTGTTAGCAAATGCCAAATATATTAATTTTCACACAATTAGAGTTGTCCTAGGTTTCGTCAGTACTATTATGTGTTGCTGCTTCATCTTGTTTAAGTCATTCCTGACTGTCATTCAATCAACAGACGTCTATTGAGCACCTACTAAGTGCCAGGTATTATGATGGGTTCTGGATTAGGGGAAAGAATACAAACATGTTTAAGGCAAAATCCACAGCCTTTCAGAGCTCACAAAATTCTGATTTGTGCATTTGCAGCCATTGTTGCCAATATGGGCATTTGCCTGAGCCCATGTTCATTGCAGTGTATAAGGATTATACAAGCAGATTAACCATAGAATCTAGCAAGAAACAGGGGAAAATAAGGAAAGTTGCTTACAAATAGGATTAATGGAATCACTTATTGGAGAAGGCTTGATGAAAGAAAAAGGTGGTTTGCAGAAGTTCTAGCCTCCCTGTGTGTTCATGAAAGGCAGCGAATCTAGAACGAAGTTCAGGTGATTCTGAGTTGACACACTGTTGAAGAATCTCCAAAGGAGAAGCATATTCATTAAGATTAGAACCCTGAATGACAATCCCAGGTTAGACACTAAACCTGGTGGTGTGACCTCGGACATCTCGTTTACTTTTCTGAGGTTGTTCCCTTATTAATAATACAAGTATGTATATTGCAGAGAGAAGAGAGAGCTCTTCCATGCAGAAGAATTCTAAATGATTTGTGTGAATTTATGTGAACACTCCACCCTCAAAGAGGTGGCACATACCTCCCATCCTTTAAGTGTGAGCGTCCAAGAGTATAACCTGCAAAGGGATGTGAGAAGAGTAACCTTACAGAAACCCAAGCAGCACTGCCTCGGCCCAGTGATAAAGATCTGTCAACAGCAATGCTAAACAAAGTTACCCATAAGTGTGGTTTTTCTCCTCACAACCATAACCCATCCAAAAGAACATCAGACAAATCCCAATAGAGGACATTGTACATAAAACCTGACCAAGATTCCTCAAAGTTGCCAAGGTAATCAAAAACAAGAAAAGTCTGAAACTGTCACAGCCAAGAGACTGTCATAGCTTAAAGAGACACAATACAGAAATGGAATGTGGTAGCCTGAGTGGGATCCCAGAACAGGAAAAGGACATCAGGTAAAAACTGAGGAAATCTGAATGATGTATATACCTTAGTTAATAGCAATGCACCAAAATTGGTTCATTAATAATAGCAAATGTACTACACTAATATAGGATGTTTCAAATAAGGGAAACTAGTAGCAGGATATATGGGACTCTGAACTATCTTCTCAATTTTTCTGTGAATCTAAAACCATTTTTAAAAATAAGGTTTCACTTTTAAAAATCACATATATGTGTTTGTGCATATACATATAGATGAAGGACACTAAAGAATCTCAAGGCATCTGTGGAAGCTCTGGTCACCCAGGACTTGAGTGGGAAAAGTCCAGTTTTCAGCAGCCCTTGTCCTCTCCCATGCTACCTCAAATGTACCTCCACTCTTCCCCTCTGGGCTGTATCCCTCTCAGTTCCATACTTCAGATTCCTCAAAAAGAAACGCTCATTGCTTTGACCTGAGGAGTCGGAGCTCAGGTCTGAGGGAGAATCGTGGGAGAATCGTGTGCTCATGCCTGTTTTTCAATGACCATTTTCATGAAGGGGAGGAACTGTGAGCCAGAAGCTCACTATCAGCCCTGGAACACCAAGGAGGGGAGCAAAAGAAGAGGTTTCACTGAAGAAGCTCATATTCTAAAAATAAGGCCAGATATTCTTAAAAAGGGAGCACCCTTATGATATGCACTTGCCATTCATTCATGCTAAAAAAGCTCGTGCTAATGAGCAAACTTTATGAAATTTTATGGAAGGGAGATTTGTAAACAGCCCCTAAGTACTTGTGCCAACCCTCCTGACTTCTAACCGCAATTCATTTTATTTTTTTTTAAAAGCTATATTCAAGGAAAAGCCGAAAGTAGCCACTGTAATGGAAAGTGTGAGAGCATTGCCACCTTGACAGCTGCAGGGGAGCAAGTGATGGAGTCTGGCTGGAGAGGCACATAGCTATTACTGATGCCAGGAAGACCGTGGTCCTGTCCCATTGGAGCCTGGGCACAGATTAGAAAAAGCCACCCTTCCTCAAGATGTTTTGCTTCCATTTGTTGGGAAATTGTTATACTTTGCTGCTTTGGCAAGAACAAGACTTCACTAACATCTGCCAGGAATCCGTCATAACAAAAATACAAGTGTGTGATGCCTACACTGTGGCCATGGTGCCCTGTGCAGTACACAAGCTGCACAACCAGATGCTGTTTCTCTGATTGCAATCGTCCATTCTGAGCAAGTACCATCTATTTAAATCCTTGGCAACCTCGAGCTTACTTTCATGCCTCACTATACAGAATTCTCCCAACTAGCATTTCAACTATCATGAGTAATCTTTATTTTGCTCACCGTAGATTGAAATAAAGAATACCACTCTTGGATAGAACTAGAATTGCAGTTTCCTCAACTATACAGAGAGGATCATAGCATCCATTGCACGAGGTGTTACCGTCATTAAATGAGACCACACATCAGAGCCCTAAACCACTGTACCTGACTGATGAGGCCTCCTTCTGCCGGAGCCTGGCTCTCCTTCTGTCCCTGCACAGCAGCATAATGTGGCTCAGCAGACCAAGGCAGGATTATCTGTTGAAGGCAATAGGATTATTCTTGTGAAAGTGCTCTGAGGTGTATAACCCTGCATCCTATGAACAAGAAGACAGGAAGGTTTTATTTGCCTAGCTTAAGCAAAGTCAAATCCAAATATTATACATCTTCTGTAGACAGATAGTGTGTGTTTTCCCTTCACACATTCTATTGCAAGAAGCAGCTTATGATTTATGAAAGAACCAATTTCTAAATGTAAGATAATAAAGCTTTAGAAATCTATGTCAAAGACATTTTTTTCCCTGAAAAATGTGTGTTTTTTTTTTTTTTAAATACCTGGATTGAGACTGTATATCTATGTTAACTGTATTATAACCTATATTTGGCTACAGGGAAGTAAATTCAGGATATAAGTTCAGAGGGAGTATTTAAATATGGACAATGCCATTTATGAAAATACAGATTTTATCTGTCCAAAGTATTCTTCTGGTGATGTTCATTGCCTCAGCAAGGGGCACTGCTCTGTTTAAGGTACCAAGGGAAATTCTTCTTATATTCTCTAATCACACATAGACCATCTCTGTGTAAAGGAGTCAGCCACACTGGAGAAGAAAGGTGTGAGAGATTAACAAGAGTTAAAGGAGCGCTTTCCTTTTGGGATACATCGTGAACAAAATCCTATGGCAGCAATGAGCTGTATATGTATATATTTGGAAGGAAATGAAACCAACTGGAGTCAAAGATTTCTATCAGAAAGGGCTAGACAGTCATGGAATGACCTAGATTGCCAGACTGGGAAAATTGGATGGCATACTAAAATCAATAGTGGCTAAAGATTTTTTTAGCTTGTGAGTGAAATGGTATTTCAGGACAATTAATCTGGTAGAGGGGGAAAAGAGGGACTATTTCAAGGTAAAATAATTAAAATTATTATTTTATTTTTTACAATGAGAGAGAGAAAGAGAACCTTTATAATAAGGTTTCTTAAGAAAAACATAAAACAAGTGAAGTTACCATTACTTATCGATAGTGGAAGGAGGTCATCCCGAAATCTTCGCATCCCCTTTCACATCCATCTTGCTGGACATTTGCTCCATCATTCAGGGTAGGTCCCAAATCTTTGTTTCATAATCACTGATATTCACTTGTCTGTTTTCACTAATTTAAAGTAATCACCTACTTTCTACCTCAAACCATATATTTCACTACTTCCAATTTTTAAAACCTGGTGGAGCCTTTTTGTTGTTTGTTTGCTTGTTTGTTGTTTGTTTTTGCAGTGGTCTTTAACAAAGTCAGGACCCTGTCAAAGTTTGTCCTCTTACCTGTATCTATGAAACAATTCAGGAACAGACAAGAGCATTCCCTGAGCTACATGGGGCAGAGAATACCCCTGGACCAGTGCCTCTCAGACATGTGATTGTAGAAGCTTGCTCCCGCCCAACTGGATAGACAGTGGCTCATCACTCCAGAGCTTTAACTCAGGTCAGCACTTGGATCTGGAGGGTTTGAAACCTTAATGAGGATGGTAGAAATGAAAACCTGACATTTCTAATGTAAAGCAGCGTTCTATCCTGCAAAAGATAGAGATGAGGATATATCTTTGGGGCAAACTGTTCTGGAAGAGAAAGGTTAATTTTAGATATGAAAATAGACACTAAATGAGAAAAGATCTTTCTATTTTATTGCTCCATGTTAAGTAGTAGTCACAGCAAACACCCATTAAGCATCTTACTAGGATTATTTCATGCAGTCCTCACAGTAAACATTATGGGGTATATGCTATTATTCCTACTTAATATGTGAGAAAACTGAGCTAGAGCGACTATGCTAATTGCTCAATTTCAGATTTTTTTTTTTTTTTTTTTTTTTTTGAGTCAAAGTCTCACTTCATCACCCAGACTGGAGTGCAGTGGCTCGCTCACAGCCATTCCAGCATCGAACTGCTGGGCTCAGTCAGTCCTTCAGCCTTAGCCTTCTAAGTAACTGGAACTACAGGGTGTGCTACCACACCCAGCTAATTTTTTTAACATATATATTGTAGAGACAAGGTCTCACCAAGTTGCCCAGGCTGGTCTCGAACCTCTGGGCTCAGGCAATCCTCTTGCCTCAGCCTCCCATAGTGCTGGAATTTCAGGCTTGAGCCACCACGTCCAACAAAATTCAGATGGTTATTAATTGATAGAGCTGGGAATCAAACCTGTCTACCTCATGTCAAAGTCAACACCCTTCACTGTTGCTCTAAACTTTTCAGTTTAGGGGTTCTTTAAGTAGAAATTTTAAAAAGAATGTATTTAAACTGAATAATAATAAGTAAGCTATGACTTGTTTTTGTAGATGTGTGTGTGTGTTTAGCTGTACAGACACTGACAGAAGGAAAAAAAAAACTTGCTTTTCCGAAAACTTGGAGACACTAGATGCATTTTGTGCCACTTCGGGGCCATGTGACAAAATGAATCATACAGCCAGGGAAAAGACATATCTTCCATCTTACATAAGGAGTCCTGTACTCCAGGACTCAGGAGCAACCTAGCAGGCAGTTGATAATGGCAAGAAGTGGGGTAGGGGAGACAAGTGGAGATTTTGTGTTGTGGAAGCAGATAGAATATCACCCACATAAAAGCTGAGTGCCTTGTGGTCCCTGTCCTGAAGAAGTAGTATTACAATAAGTATTAGTTCAGAGTCTCACAAAGTATTTAAAATGTTCCTGGTTTTTCTTTTTAAAAAATGCTTATGACTCTGGAAGTATCAGAAGAGTTGCATGACAAAACTTTGAAAAACCCTTTCTGTCCATTGGAAGTGCCCACTCTCTTAGGCATCACAGTCAGGCCACAACCTCTAGCTCTGTCACTTCCAGCTCCCTGATGGTGCTTGTGGATCTTGTCTCTTTCCTTTGATTTCTACTCTTTGGCCTTTCCCACAGGTAAAAGTCAGGCCCTTCCAGAACACAGCCCCACTCTGTCACTTCTCCAGTTTCTCCAAACCCAAACTCTGCTCTGTAAATGCCAAGAAACCAAGCTGAGGAAGTCAAAATTTCCTTTAGCAATGGTGAGACGGGAAAGCTATGAACACTCGCATGTTCATATGATTTTATTTGTGTCAAATTATTGATAAGATCTGTTGAAACTGGAGGTACTTAATTCTGCATATCATCTGAAAATCTCCTTCTGCCTCCATTTCTCCAGTAAGAAGCCCCAGCCAAAACCAGGCTTCCCCCACCCCCAAACACAAGTCCTGAGCTTAGGAAGGATTTTTTTTTTTCCTTTAAGAATGATGAAATGACTAGGAGACAACACATGAAGTTTTGTCCAGTCCTGGAGCAACATTGTCGGGGCTTGATGGCGTGGGCCTGGATGACAGAGGGCATGCTTGCCATCTCTGCCAGCCCTGGTGTCCTCTTGGTCAAACTGGGATCTAGACATTCATTAAACAGAAATGTATTGAATATCTATGTGCCATACACATTTTAGATTTTAGGAATACACAATGAACAAAACAGACCAAAAAAAGCCCTTATAACCAGACATCCTAGTGGAGTGATGATAGTCATATTTACTTCTTACGTTACTATGAGGGATAAATGAGATAATAGTAATGGCTATTATGGTCTGGACGTTTGTGCCCCCCCCCCCCAGCTCATATGTTGAAATTCTAACCTCTAGCTATAAGGGAGGTATGATTGTATGAGGGGGGACCCCACAAAACCAAAATTATCTTTTAGAGGGCAGACCCCGTGTAGCACATGCTTCCCCTGCTAAGTAAGCATTCTAGAAATCAATCGACATCAGTGTGTCTGCCAGCATTGTTGTGAGAGGCTGCACTTGGCTTCAGCAAAATTTTCGGGGGGGGTTCTTTCAAGGTGCCTGCCTATTTCATGATGGGTGATTTACAAGTGTACCTGCCCACACAGTACAGAATGTTCAGCAGTTTTTGACCCATGAGTCCCATGCCCCATCTCCCTATTCATCTGCTTTTGCCCCAAGCTATTTTTTTTAATTTCCCAAGATGAAAAAATTCCTCAAAGGAAAATGTTTCAACAATGTGGAAGAGGTGAAACAAAAATGACAGAAGCACTAAAAGCCATCAAAATTGATGAGCTCAAAAGCTGAGCAGTGAAAAAAGTATCTCGATAGGTGTATTGTACCAAATGGTGGGTGCTTTGAAGGTGACTGAAATTTAAACATATGAGAAGACGTATACAATTTTTTTATAAATACATTCCAGGTTTTGGGGGGATCCCCCTCGTATTGGGTGGTAGGGCCTTTGGAGAGATGATTCGGTTGTGAGGGCAGACCCTCATGCATGGGATCAGTGCCCTTACAAGAGAAGTCCCAGAAAGCCGCTTTGCTCCTTCCAGCATGTAAGGACACTGTGAGAACACACTATCCACAAGCCAGGAAACGGGCCCACCCCAGAAACCAAGTCTGCCAGCACCTTCTTCTTGTACTTCCCAGCCCCCAGAACTGCGAGAAATCAATTGGTGTCGTTACTAAGCATTTTGTTATAACAGCACAGATGTGGACTAAGACAACAGCACACACATACATCATGATTATTATGTGCCAGGAATGAATGCAAGTACCTAGCACATGCTTTAACTTAGTGGCTTTTACTTTTCCTATGCTATGGTCCCCTTTGGCAACCTCGGGAAACCTCTAGATCCCTTCTCAAAATAAAGATTTTCAATGCATAAAATAGAACACATGGGATAACAAAATATACTGAGAAAATTGCCAAAACAATAGAAAGTAATGTGCAATAAAGATGCTCCTTTTAAAAACACATTAAATTATGAGATCTGGAGACGGACTTAACAATGCCATAACTTTGAAACCCTTAGAGCCTAGATGTAACTAATTCTGCTCAAGTTCACTAGCATACAGAACTCTAGCTAACATACATCATAACATACACTTCTTGGAGTTGTGAAGAGGATGAGATTAACCCCAGGGAGACCCTCTCCACAACCCCAGGAAGTGTATGTTATTACTATCCCCTTTTTTACAGTTGAAGAAACTGAGGCACACAGAGGTTAGTCCAACTGCCCAAGGCCAATGAGCGATGGAGCTGAGATCTGAACCAGCAGACTGGCCCCAAAGCCACCATGCTGTATGGTGGCTTAGCACAAAGCTTGTCCCATGGTCAGGGTCATTAACATTAGCTAGTTGCTGAAAGTAGTGTAGTAAATAGTAGAAGTGTTAGTAGAAGAGAAATAGGGGATAGGGAATAGGTTGTACTAATATTAAGAACATCTTTGGGGCCCAGCATGGTGGATCACACCTGTAATCTCAACACTTTGGGAAGCTAAGGTGAGAAGATTGCTTGAGACCAGGAGTTCAAGACCAGCTGTGCAACATAGTAAGACCAAGTCTTTAAAAAAAAAAAAATTGTTAAAGAGAAAAACCTGGTGTATAATAATTACGTTAGCTATATAGGTCACAGCACAAACTGCTCTCACTCTAAGTATGCACAAACTCACTGCTTTCGAAATGTGTCTGACCTTACTGGAACTAAACCCCAAAGACTTTTGGTCGATGTGATAATGCAGAGACATGTTCTTGAGTCTGTAAAACCCTCTTATTTTTATTGATATAATCCCATATCAGTTACTGGAATTTTTTTGCACTTGCAGGGAGCCCTGTCACCAACAGACTCCCAGGACATAAGCCGGCAGGGCAGAGCGGAAAGCCCACGCTCACCTAGCAGAGAAGAGCGCAGCTGCTGTTCCCCCTGCCGCCACAGGCAAACGCCGGAATCGGACGCAAGAGCGAGTGAGCGAACTCAGCCTGAGGCTCACCGACATCCAGCGCAGGTGAAGGATCTGCGATCGTGGCCGCGGGCGCGGCTGGCCACATTCCTCCCGGGTCGCCGGCCTCACTGGGGAGGAGCGCGTAACCAGCTGCCCCGAGAAATACCACCGCGAACCTTGGCGGGGAAGCCAGATGGCTCTAAGCCTGGACGAAAATAGCTCGTCACACAGCACAGCCCGGTCCAGGCACAGGCCAGAGGCTTTTGATTACAACTTGCCAAAGAGGTTAAAAAAAAAGAAAAGAAATGTTTTAACTAAACTGGGAAGCAGTATTGGAAAGAGAGATTTAAAATACAAATATTTCCCCCTTCTACCTACCTGGCTTATTGCAAAAGAATGAAAAATATTTGCAGTGGGGGGGGGGGGGGGGGGGGGGGGG
>NW_007252327.1:573724-575775 GCF_000164805.1 Carlito syrichta
TGCGTGGAGCAAACTTTTTTCTTATTTGACCATAACAAGAAAAACTGGCAGGCCAGCTAGCACAGTCACTTGGTGAAGAATTTCTTCAAGTTACGAACCAGGCAGAAGAGTTGGGGACAGAGAGAAATGAAAATCTTTTATTGTTTTTATCTAATGATTTAAAAAACCCAAAATTTACAGATTCAACTGAGATCTCGTTTAGTTAAGTCTTACTTCACAGACACTGCTTAATCTATCTCCTGTTGTTCCAGTGAGATTTCTATTTTTAACCCATGGGGTGAATCATGCGGAGACCATTTAGGGACACGTTTAGGACACGGATTTTCAAGTCAAGAACCAAATGAAGTTTTGATTCCCAAACCAGAGCCTGAAAGCTCAGCACACTATACCAACCATTGTGCTCTGACATTCTGTCCCTGTGTGTGCACTCACTGTTTCTGCAGAACAGAGGTGACTGGAAGAGTTCCACGGACAAAAAAAAAATAGCTCGGATAATAACTCTTTACAAGATAAGAGGAAAGAAATGACATTTGACTTGGGGGTCCCTCAGTCTCCTGACCTGGTGAACAAGAAAATGCTTTTATATCTTTTGGTTGTTGAAATTGATACAGGCTTCTGTCTTCATCCAATCAGCAAAGAGGTTTTTGTCCTCATGTACACTGTCGTTCTGTCCTGAGACCCATGAATGCTTTTCTTATTTGACTCAAACTTCTATGGCTTCATTAATATAATAGAGTCTTGATGCCTGGCTAATAAAAATCTCAGCTATGTTGGATTTAATTTTGAGTTTAAAGCAATTAAGTGAAAAAAAATTTTTTAATCAATATTTTTTATTATTATATTCTGGGGTAGAGTTAAGGGTTAGGTATGCAAATATGCTTCATTCAGGCACCCTTGTTGATAAGAGGTGTCTCCCCATCCCCAGACAGATATTTACTACCATTAATCCCATCTCCCTTCCCCTCCCCGCCATAGTTTCCCACCACTGTCAGTCATTTTCTTATAGTATTACATTGGATGTTCAATGTCCACTATATGAGTGAGAGCATGTGATACTTAGATCTTTGTTTCTGTGAGAGATCACTCAGTATTATAGACTCTAGTTCCATCCAGGTTGCTGCAAAATTCATGATTTTGTTCTTTTTTTATGGCTGCATAGTATTCCATCATGTATATGTACCTCATTTTTCTAATCCAGTCCTCTTTTGATGGACAGCATGGTTGCTTCCAGGTTCCTGCTATTGTGAACAAGGCTGCGATAAACATACGTGTGCAGGTATCTTTTTGATAGAGCGATTTGAATTCTTCAGGGTATATTCCCAGTAGGGGGATTGCAGGGTCATATGGGAGGTCGATATTTAGAGCTTTTAGTAATCGCCATACTGTTTTCCACAGAGGTTGCACTAGTTTGCACTCCCACCAACAGTGTAGAAGTGTTCCCTTTTCACCACACCCTCTCCAGCAACTGTTATTTTTTGAGTTATTGATAATTACCTCTCTGACTAGAGTTAGGTGGTATCTCAGTGTGGTTTTGATTTGCATCTCCTTGATGATTAGTGAGGTTGAACATTTTTTCGTGTGTCTGTTGGTTGCTCAGATGTCTTCCTTTGAGAAGTGTCTGTTCATATCTTTTGCCTACTTTATAATGGGGATGTTTGTTTTTTTCTTGTCAACACATTTCAGTTTCTTGTAGACCCAAGATGTTAAGCCTTTGTCAGACCTGGAGTTGGCAAATACTTTTTCCCAATCTGTAGGCTGTCTGCCTGTTCTCTTGATGGTTTCTTTGGCTTTGCAGAAGCTTGTCAGTTTAATGAGGTCCCACTTGTCTATCTCATCTCTTATGGCCTGTGGGTTTCAGGTTTTGTTCAGGAATTGGATGCCAGTTCTGATTTCCATGGGGGTATTTCCTTCATTTTCTAAGGTTCTTATGGTTTGAGGTTTTACATTTAGGTTTCTGATCCATTTAGAGTTAATTTTTGTGTATGGGGATAGATAGGGGTTCCTGTTTCAATCTTCTGCATGTGGTCAGCCAGTCTTTCCCAGCACCATTT
>NW_007252327.1:575795-608577 GCF_000164805.1 Carlito syrichta
CTTGTCAGTTTAATGAGGTCCCACTTGTCTATCTTATCTCTTATGGCCTGTGGATTTCAGGTTTTGTTCAGGAATTGGATGCCATTTTCTAAGGTTCTTATGCATTTTCTAAGGTTCTTATGGGTTGAGGTTTTACATTTAGGTCTGCATTTTTCTAAGGTTCTTATGGGTTGAGGTTTTACATTTAGGTCTCTGATCCATTTAGAGTTAATTTTTTTTGTATGGGGATAGATAGGGGTCCTGTTTCAATCTTCTGCATGTGGTCAGCCAGTTTTCCCAGCACCATTTACTGAATAGGTTCTCCTCTCCCCAGTGGTAGGTGGTGGAGGCTTTGTCGAAGATGAGTTGGTTGAGAAATTGAGGTTTTGCTTCTGGAATCTCAATTCTATTCCATTGATCTATATGCCTGTTCCTGTACCAATACCAAGCTGTTTTGATGATTGTAGCTTTATAGTAAAGTTTGAAGTCTGGTAATGTGATACCACCTGCTTTGTTTCTTTTGGGTTTTTTGTTTTTTTGCTGAGGATTGTTCTGGCTATTCTTGGTCGTTTGTGTTTCCATATGAATTCCTGTGTTGTTTTTTCTAGGTCTGAGAAGAATGTTGCTGGTAATTTGATGGGTATTGCATTAAATCTGTAGATTGCCTTAGGTAAGATGGACATCTTCACAATGTTGATTCTTCCAATCATGAAAAAGAATTTAATGAGAACTAACTTTTACCTGTATGCAAAGGTTGAGTGTTCAAAATCACATCGTAAACATATAGAATAATAGCTATTTGGGGTGGTTTCACAGTTTTAAAAATACGAATCCCTTGAAATTGATTGTTTACGCTAGTATTTCTTCTTTTCCAGTAGGGCAGAATGTTAAATATGGCAAAGATAAGACTTAATAAACTATAGTAGAAAAAACCCAAGTAGAGCTTAAGTTTATAAGCCCTAGTTAAGTTTACAAGTTTAAGCTATAAGCTCTGGTAGAATTCTTAGCTTTTGCTCTCTGAGTGTCAGGAGCTTGTTCATAGTTCAGAGAAAAGAAAAGTGCATCTGTCTTGAAGATTTCCTTAACTAGCAAGCACTTTTTTTTTTTTAACTAAAATTTGATTTCCATTTCAAACAGAGAAAAAAGGCTTACTTGCTTTTCTCCTACACTGAAAGGATTTTATACCAAAATTATAAATATATTGACCCATATTTTCTTCTGATACTTCATAGTTATATTTTCAGCATTTACATTTTCTGAGGTAGCTAGAACAGATTTTTGACAGAAAAGTAAAACATAAATCTGGCTTTGTATTTAATGACTTTCTATTTGTCCAAATACCATGTGACTCTGATTTAAAATATTTCCATCATATACTAAATTTTTTATACATACTGGCCTCACTGTTCTGTTCCATTACTACATCCATTTCTTTTTATTGCCCACTGTTTTAAACATTATAACTTTTATGTTACCACTCTGTTTTACCATTGTAGTATATTGTAATGCATTATATATTTATTATACTACATGTTAATATTTATACTACATGTATCATATTTCTATTCTTTTCCAAATGTATCATATTTCTATTCTTTTCTGTATTTCTCAATCTCGTAATGATTTGTAGACGAATATGTCAAGTCTCCTTGCCTGTCTCTTCTCTTCCAATTGATTGGAATATTTTTAACTGATTGATTAATTTAGATCATATCAATAACTTAAGATGTTACATCATTCCTTTGATACTGCCTTATTAAGTTAAGAAAAGGATTTTATGTTTCTGGTTTTGTAACAAGTGAATGCTGTGTCTTTTACTTGAGATTTTCATTTTATACTTTGAGTTTGGAAAAGTATACATTTTTGCTTTTTTTTTTTTTTTGAGGATTGCCTGAACCCAGGCAGGAGTGCAGTGGCATGCTAATGGCTCACTATAGGCTCTACTTCCTGGGCTCAGCCGATCCTTTTGCCTCAGCCTCCTGAGTAGCATATTTGGCTTATTTTTCTGATTTTTTTTTTTCTTCTTTTTGGTAGAGACAAGGTTTTGCTATGTTGCCTGATCTTCAAATCCTGGTCTCAAGTGAGTCTCCTGCCTCTGTCTCTCAAAGTGCTAGAGTTGCAGGTGTGAGCCACTGCATCCTACCTTGCATATTATCTTTAAAAGCTAACTTTTTAGGTAATTCCTTTAATATTTCTAATAGCTTTTCAGTTGAGAGACTTCCTCAATGGTTAATACAAACCCAAGTCTCATTTGTAGTTTAAATTAAATTATCAAAATGTAGAATATGCACATTTTTGTAAATCTTTAATAGCTTTACAGATTTTAACCTTGACCAACAGGAACTATGTATAAATATGAAGGCTTAGTGTCTACTCCTGGCTGATTAGGTAAAAATACTATGATCATAAATACTTTTTTTCTCTTCTCTTCACTATGAGTTTTCTCTTTTGTATAACGAGAAGAGTGATACTTTCCATTCTCTTCCTACTTCGAGGTGTCATGAGGATAAATAGACAATTGAGTGAGGTGCTGCTAATAGCTTTCTAATAGAAACCACATAGCACCCACCAAACGTACTTGCCAATGTTCACCAATGAGAGTGCTCACCAACGCTCACTTGCAGAGTTTCAGTGTTGATAATAGTGGAGCAGACTCTATACTACTAACGTTCCTTTTTATCACAAGTATAAATTTTGGAATCGTTTTGGAAAATTATTAGAAGGAACTAAAAGATGACTAAAAGCAAGCAAAATCTGAGCCAGGTGTGGTGGCAACACCTCTAGTCCCAGCTACCAGGGAGGTTGAGGCAAGAGGATCATTTAAACCCAGGAGTTTGAGGTTGCATTGGCTATGATCACACCTGTAACTAGCACTATACTCCCAGCCTGGGCAACATAGTGAGATCATGTCTCTAAAAAAAATTTTTTTTAATTAACTTTTTGATTTTTTATTTTAAGTTAAAATTTTAATTTAAAGTTTTGGGGTTTTTTTAAAAGCAGGCAGAAATAGAGTGACAGCTTCACTTATGTGGCTTTTCCTCTCTGGTCCATGCAGTGAAGGGTGGCTAGATCACAGAGAAAAAGCCACAGTCTTACAGAATTGAGGATTAGAGAATGAAATAGGGGGTTGCAACAACCACTGGGGAGAGGAGAACCTATTCAGTAAACAGTGCTGGGAAAACTGACTGATCACATGCAGAAGATTGAAACAGGACCCCTACCTATCACCATACACAAAAATTAACTCTAAATGCATCAAAGACCAAAACGCAAAACCTCAAACTGTAAGAATGTTAGAAAATGCAGGAGACACCCTTAAGAAAATTGGACCTGGCAACCAATTTCTTATCAAAACCCCAAGTGCCCATACCATTAGAGAGAAGATAGACAATTGGGACCTCATCAGACTGACAAGCTTCTGCAAAGCAAAGGAAACCATCAAGAGAGCAGGGAGACAGCCCACAGAATGGGAAAAAATATTATTTGCCAACTGTTTATCTGACAAAGACCTAACATCTAGGATCTACAAGGAACTCCAACATGCCAAAAGGAAAAAAACAAACAGCCCCATCAAAAAGTGGGCAAAAGATATGAATAGACACTTCTCAAAAGAAGATATATGAGCAGCCAACAGACACATGAAAAAGTGCTCAGCCTCACTAATCATCAGAGAAATCCAAATCAAAACCACTTTGAGATACCACCTAACCCCAGTAAGAATGCCTATAATTAATAAAACAAACAACAACAGATGCTGGCATGGATGTGGAGAAAAAGGAATGCTTCTACACTGCTGGTGGGAATGCAAACTAGTGCAACCTCTTTGGAAGATATTGTGATTTCTGAAAGAACTAGAAATTGATCTTCCATATGACCCAGTAATCCCCCTATTGGGAATATACCCGGAGGTACTCAAGTCATTCTAACAAAAAGATACCTGCACACACATGTTTATTATAGATGTATTTACAATAGCAAAAACATGGAACCAACAATGCTACCCATCAAAACTGTACTGGATAAAAAAAAAAATGTGGTACATATACACAATGGAATATTATGCAGCCATAAAGAAAGGCAAAAATATGGACTTCACAGCAACTTGGATGGATTTAGAGTCTATCATACTCAGTGATGTATCACAGAAACAAAGAACAGAGTACCACATGTTCTTACTCATAAGCAGGGCTTGAACAATTATCATAATACTATAAGAAAGGGATTGGCAGTAGTGGGAAACTGCTGGGGGTGGGGGCAATTGACAGTTGAGGGAAACGCCAGAAAAGGGAGGGACACACCTCATCAACAAGGGCAAAAGCTGCATAATGAACATTTGTATACCTAACCTTGAATTGTACCCCACATCTTTAAAATAAAGAAGAAAAAGAAAAGAAATATGAGATTGCTTGAGTGGCTGGATATTGAGGGTAGAAATCCTGGAATGGAGAAAACCAGAGATAAGGGAGTACCAAATGAATATAAACTCCACTAGAATCCTCAGCTGAATTTTTACATATATGGCAGACTCCAAGGAACCTTACAGAAAAAATCAAGAGCTGGAAGGCTGAAGAGCTGAGTGAGTTTCTGGTTGTTGTCTAACACAGAACAAGTACAGTTTGGAATTTTGAAGCCTGCAAGTCACAGACACTTGGTAAATTCCTCGAAGTTTCTCTTGAAACACTAAAAGGTCCTTGCATTACAAGTAAGAACTATGTCCCAGGACTAAGGGGTTCACTCCAGTAGTAAGGTCAAAATGAAAATAAGCCTCTCCTAAATACATATAAAATCTAGCCTCCATAGATTAGAGTTGACCAGTAATAACTTAACTGTCTGCTAGAATATAAGTCCGCACTCTTCAAGAATAAGAAATTGCAAAGTGTCTACAGTGTATCATTCACATTGTCCTGTACACAACAAAAAATTACTATACATATGAATAAATAGGGAAGAGTAATTTGTAGTTAAGAGAAAAACCAATCAATAAAAGCATTCTGAGACAACCAAAACATTGAAATTAGCAGACATGAACTTTAAGGCAGCTACTATAAATGTGTTCAAGAAATTAAAGGAAAAGACGATCATAATGGGTGAACAGATGGGGGAATCTCAGCAGAGAAATGGAAACTACATTTTTAAAAAGAGAATCAAATAAAAATTCTAGAGCTGACAAGTACAATCTCTAAAATAAAATAAAAATACCTGAATCTGTGTCTTAGCAGATGGGAGAGGCAGAAAAAAGGGTCTGTAAATTTGAACACAAATCTATAGAAATTATTCACTCTGAAAAAAAAAAAACGTGAAAAAACAAGAGTGAGAAAAAATATAAGGTGTGGGGAAGAAGACCCAGGACAATCAAGGGAAAATATATAGCTGGGCAGCTTGTGAGGCCTCCATCCAAACTCAGGATCTGATCAATGCAGTTAGCTTTCTAAATTCCACTGCCGACTCCACTCCCTTAGACCTGCATCCAGAGGACTTTGCTTCCTGGACAAACAGATTAATTTAGGTGATCTCTCCCTTTCCTTCTAAGCCTATAAATAACAGCATTATCTTTGTTGATCTCATTGAAACTGTCATAAATGAAGGGAAAAGTGCTCTGAAAGTATATGCAATTTTTTCAGAGATGGCTTCCTGGTTTTATTACTGAGACTATCCTTCTACTTCCCCAATAAGGTAGATTCCTCTATAAAAATGTGTTGAATGATTGCACAATCCAAAGAAAAAAGGATGAAAAAGAGAATATAGGAAAAGGTGAATGCTCCTGAGAAAGGGACACATGCCATGACCACTAACTCAAGCCAGCTGAAGATGAAGCCCAGAGAAAAAGCTGACAGACTGAGCACAAAAATCAAGGGTTTAGAAAGTACAAGCTGGGCTTGGTGGCTCAGCCTTTAATCCCGCGCCTCGGGAGACTGAGGTGAGTGGATTGTCTGAGCTCGCAGGTTCAAGACCCACCTGGGAAACTTGGCGAGACCTCATCTCTACAATAAATCAAAAATTAGCCGGGTGTGGTAGCGCACACCTGTAGTTCCAGCTACTTGGAAGGCTGAGGCGAAAGGATCGCCAGAGCCCAGCAGGTCGAGGCTGTGGTGGCCGGGAGCAGCCACTGCACTCCAGGTCTGGGTGATAGAGACTCCAACTCAAAAAAAAAAAAAAAGAAAGCGCAGGTTTCAAAGGTTTCAAAAAGGCTAGAGAATAGATACAGTTAGACTAGTAAGTAAAGAAACTGGAGGGAAAAGTCTTTGCTCCAAGACTACAGTCTTTGAGAGGCAACATGCCTGCAGGGAATGAGAAGCCACTGCACCTGTCTAGCCAGGCCTGGTCCCTCAGATGAAAGTGACATGTCCACACAGACACCGTTGGGTCACATGGTCTGTCACCTTTTCCAAAACCAGTACCTCCACCAGCCTCCTCTTCTCACCTCAGGAACCTGGAACATATTCGACTCCTCCCTCTCCTCTCTACTGTCAACCTGTCAGGAACTGTTGTCTGTCCCCTCTCCATGGCCCTTG
Organism: Carlito syrichta; assembly: GCF_000164805.1. Taxonomy (NCBI): domain Eukaryota; kingdom Metazoa; phylum Chordata; class Mammalia; order Primates; family Tarsiidae; genus Carlito; species Carlito syrichta. The sequence continues at coordinate 582,287 of NW_007252327.1, forward strand.
CCCTCCCAGGTTACTACCATTTCCCTCACGAGCTGTTGAAGTAGCAACTTGCTGGGCCACTACTCCCTGCTCTATTCTGCCTGCATCTTCAATCCATACATCAGGCACAGTGACCATTCCAGAACAGTTCTCCTCGCTTCCCTGCCTAATTCAACAGCTTCCATCATACCTGATACAAAATTCATGGAGTTGTGTTGTGGTTGTTGTTTTTTAATTTTTAATTTTAAATAGGTGGGGTATAATTCGGGGTTAGGTATAAAAATGTTCATTATGCATGTATCCTTGTTGATGAGGTGTGCCCCCTCCACCCGTGGCAGTTTTCCACTAAATCCCAACCCTGCCCTACCCTGGCAGTTTCCCATTACTGCCAATCCCTTTCTTATAGTATCACAATAGTTGTTCAAAGTCCACTTATGAGTGAGAACATGTTTTATTTGATTCTTTGTTTCTGTGATGGATCACTCAATATTATAGCCTCTAAGTCCATCCAAGTTGCCGTGAAGTTCATAATTTTGTCCTTCTTTATGGCTGCATAATATTTCATCATGTATATGTCATTCATCAAATATTTGTTGGGCACTGTACACTAGACACTGATCTAGGTAAACAGTAAATAAAACAGATAGGATTCTGCCCTCAGGGACTTTTCATTCTAGTGAGGCCAATGGTAAATAAACAAGTACAATATACATAATTTCAAATTGTCCTAAGTGCAATGAATGAACAGGATACTGTGCTGAAGAATAACAAGAGAGATCAACTTTGGACAAGGAGGTTAGGAAAGCGTTTCCGGGAATGCGGTGAGTCAGACTGAGGCCTGAGAGAGCAGGAGTTGGCCATTTGAAGAGCAGCGGTAAGATCCCCCAGGAAGATAGAGTGTCTTCTGTGAAACAACCCTGGTAGAAGAGAAGGAACTTGCCATATAAGTGCTAGAATATACAATTTTGGCGGAGTAAGATGAACAAAATGAAAACTTATGAGAGATGAGATTGACGAAACAGACAAGGTTCTGACTGTGCAATAAAAAAAATGAATTTTTTATTGTACTTGTTTATTTACCCCACTAGAATGAAAAGTCCTTGAGGGCAGAGTCTTATCTGCTTTATTCACTGTTTACCTAGATCAGGATCTAGTGTACAGTGCCCAAAAAATATTTGACGAATGAAGTCATGAAGAGAAAGTCTTTGGAGTCCATCTGGGCTTTCTCCCACTGACTGGCTCAGGGACTCCTAATTGAGTTGACTTCCTTCTTTTCCCTCCCCCCACACCAGCCTCCCCTAGGGAGAGACCCACACACAAGTATAGCCTTAAGGGCACATTGCTAATCTAAATGTAGGGGAAGGCCTTTAGAAACTAAATTGTAAATACAAATCATGGCATGAGTTGTAAGGCAAGAGACGACACACTCAATATCATAGAATCATATTTAACCCCAATAACTGGTCTCACTTACCCATCTTTTAGCCAGCTAGGCTGCAATGGAAAGTATAATACAAGCTAATGATGATATCAAACAAAGCAATGTTCAGTTTGTTGAAGTTTTTTCTTAATATTATATTTACACAGAAAATTAGAACAAATTTTATTCTCATGTTTCATCTTCTGTTATTGCTGAGGTCACAGGCACTAATTCCAGGCCTCAGACACTTAGAAATTGTATGTTCTACCCTACATAAGGGAATGTGATGCTACTAACTCACTGTTAATTGAGCAGGCATCTGCTGTGTTTATTCAGCGGGTTCCTGGTGTTGGGTACTCCACCAATCCTTTCCTCAAGTTCCCTTTCCAACCACCAGAAGACATTGGAAAACTTTTATTCTTATAGAAATCTGCAAATCTTCCTTTTGTTAACACTATGTTTTAAGCAACTTAGATAATGCTTGAGACATTACTAGTTTGTCTAATGTGTGGGGGGGGCATGTCGTTAATAAATTGGAAGTGCCTTATCTTAGGTACAGTATTTCTATTTCACTCCCACTCCCCTATGTGTCATCCAAACTATATTCCCTCCTTGCTTCATTGAAGTAATTTATGATATAAATTAAAGTTGATAGATATCATTTAAAATGTTTTGAAGCATGGGAGCTTTAAAGTCGCTATTTTGCAGTTGGCAGGTTATACACATTGTATGATCTAAATAGTAGTTTAGAATAGAAATAGTATAAGCATGTTAGGAATTATTATAGCTAGAAAACTTTATAGTATTGTGTGTGAGTATGTGCGTTTATGTGTGTGTGTGTGAAATCAATATTTTCGCACACATACATATGATTAAGATGTTTGTGGCAACTGAAACTGTTGTCATTATTTTTAAGTATTAAGAAATATAATATTATTTTAAAATACAAACATGTATTCCCCCAGCCCCCCCAGGGACCACTTTGTTCTTTAGCATCTTTCTTTTAGAGATGTCTTAGAATCTTTCAACATTTTTGGAACACTTAGTCATGTTTAACCCTAAACAACTGCGCAAGGAAGGTATTATTTGCCTTTTGCAGAGAAAGAAACTGGGGCATAGAGAGGCTAAGTACCATATCAAATATCCAATCGCTGACACATACATATGTCCAAGATTTGAACCCAATTCTGTCTGACTACAAAGGCTTATGGCTCTGTAAGACTTTACTTACTTCAACCCACTGTGTTGAAATTCCAGAGTTCAGGAATGTACTATTCTAATTCCTGTGTTCTGCAATTATATGACCCTGTTTGGCACACATCATAAATTTCCAGCTGAAGTAGATCACTCAAAAGTAACAGGAAAAGGTTACATGCAGTTCTGTGTTGTTCCATTACGCAACATCACACATTTGTGAAACTATAACAACAGGAAATAATGTAACTAAAGTCTGGTAAAAATTTGGCAGTGCAAGTAATTTTAATCTCATTTCTTAGAATGTAATTTTTTTCAAGCATTTTCGAAGAAACAGTTTCTAGTGGAGAAGAGACATGTATAGACACATTTTTCATCAGGACATGTGTAAAATAGCAGGAGTTAATTTTTTTAAAGTCTATCTAAAAACAAAAGAAAATCAGAGGTTTCCTTCCAAACATCTGAACTCAGATGTATACTTAAAATTTGGGCTGAGAGAAACTTTTGTGTGTGCTAGAAGGTACGGGTGTGATAATGGGAAGTGGCCAGGAAGGTGAGAAGGAGGAAATGAAAGGGGAAGAATTCTTAAAGTTTGATAACAACAGAAGGAGCCTGGACATTTCAATTCAAAATATTAAACATAAGAAAAACTTGATCAAGACGAAACAGGAGAGAACACCTGGTCGCCTCCCACTATCACACCCACACCCTCCAGCACACATGAAAGTTCCTCTCAGCCCCACCACCACTGAACACTCAGCTGTTGACCACAACAACTGAATCCAGGAAGAGACAACAGCCGTGTTATCTCAGGGAAGCTGCTATTTTATCTCTTCCTTCTTCTGTAGCCAAGCAATATGTTGACCTCAGGGTTCCTTCTCATTGCCCGCAGTGTCTGCCCCAGGTCTATGTGCTCGACCTTCATTTCTTCTGATACAAGCAACTTTGTGCCACAGTAGATAAACAAATGTACAAGGGTTAAAATGTTTAATATGAAGTTTAATATGAATATGAACATTTTCCTTTAGGAGCATCTGTTTCCTCCAATCTTTTTCTCTTTATAAATATCAATGTTTTGTCCAAACAGAACTCTGGTGGTAGGAAATCTTTTAAGCTAATGAAAGAGTGGATTCTGGTTCAAGAACACCAACTAAGCCCATACACCTTCTTTTTCTCTCTTTTAAAATGTTACAGAAATAAGTTAAATACATCTAAAAATTGTATTAGTTGCCTATTATTGTGTAACAAATTGCCCCCCAAAACTTGGGGGCTTTACACAAGCAACAATTTTTGAATCTCACAGGTTGTGTGGGTCAGAAATCAGGGAGCAGATTCGCTGAAAATTTATAGTTTAGGATCACTCATGTGGCCATGATCAAGATGTCGGCTGGAGTTGCAGGCATCTGAAGATTTGACTGGGCTCACAGGATCCACCATTATGTGCCCTTCCCTGGCTACTAGCAGGAGTCTCAGCTCTTCATTGTGTGGGAACCCTCGGTAGGGCAGGTGTCCCCTTGGCATGGCACCTGGCTTCCCTCAGAGTGAGTGATCCCCGAGTCAGAGGGCAAGGCAGAAGACACAAGGTCTTTTATGACTTAACCTCAGAAGTTTCATCCCATCATCTCTGCATCTGGTATGAATCACACAGTCCAACTTGGATACAAAGTGGTAGAAGACTACATAAGGAAGTGGATAAACCATTGTGGTGGTGTGTGCTTATAATCCCAGCTGCTTGGGAGGCTGAGTCCAGATCACTTGAGCCCAGAAGTTCAAGTCCAGCCTGGACAACATAGCAAGATCCTGTTTCTAAAAATAAATAAAAAATAAAACAAACAACTGACATGAAGCAAATTTAGAAAAGGATGTGAATATCAGTACAGGAAGATTGTTGGAGGGCTGTGTTAGAGGCTGGCTACTACAAAAAGATAAATCCAGCATAGTAAAAGAGAAACAGTAGCCATCAGAAGATCAGAAAATGGGAAGACTTTTTGAATGACAGAAAGCAAATGGAATTGTAGGCTATTTAGAGATAAGTGAAAATGAGAATTCCAGGTATTAAAAATCTATGTGTAGTCAAATTACTACTCAGAGGAGAATTTATAGTTTTAATTTATTATTAGAAAAACTGGAAGATAGGAAAATATATTAATTAAATATCCAACTCAAATAATTATAAAAACTCTTATTAATTTCTGATTTCCTGTGAAATCAGAGCTTTCTGATTCAATTTTCAAATCAACCTAACCCTGACACTAAAACAAGACAAGGGTAATCTCACACAAATCATGAAGGAAGGAAGAGGGATGAAAGGGGAAGGAAAAGGAAGGGAAAAGAAAAGAAGAAAATATAATGGAATAATGAACTAATCTCCTTTATGATCTTCAATGCAAAAGTCATAAACAAGTTATTAGAAAATTGAATTCAACAGCACATAATACATTATAAAAGGTTTTATAATGCATTATAAAAGGTTTTATTTTATAATACATTATAAAATGGTTTTATCCAGGAATGGAGGAATAGTTTTTATCCAGGAATGGAGGTTTTTTAAAAGGTTTTATCCAGGAATGGAGGAATAGTTTAGCATATTAACATGAATTTATCTTGAAATGAATGTGTGTAAGTATAAAACAGCCAAATTAATAAACTAAAAGAAAAATGTATAAATAACTCAAAAAGACTAAAGAATAATTTGATCAGATTCAACATCTCTTTCAAGTTACAAGTAACTTGTAAGTTAAAACTTAGTAGCTCATAGTAGACATTTTTTGCTTGTGTCTGCCCAGCATTTGTTCATTCTTGGGTTAGGTACTTAGGGGGCAGACTGTGCTTTGGGGCTCCCAAACTCACACACTCATACATTTGTGTATTCCTCTGTCACGTTTAATCTGATCATGGCCATGTGATGAGTTTGGGCCATTGTGATATTATTAAATGAGACACAGCAGAGGTGTAATAAGCTTTTGAGTACTGGTGGTTGTTCCAGGAGTGCTCCTTCTTGGAACCTGACTGATGAGCTGGGAGGAAGCCCATGCAATCATGTGAAGAGAACCACATAAAAGAGAAATAAAGGTCCCAGATGACAGCCCTATCTAAGCACCAGGAAAAGACCCACTGTGAGCCATAGGAATTAAGTTGTCTGGACCTTCCAAACTGCCACTCTGCTGTCCAGCCAGCACCAAGTGAAGTGAAGATCTTCACACCCTGTCAATCCCTAAATTATGTAAGTGCTTATTTTAGGTCACAAAGTTTGGCAGTAGTTTGATTCACAGCAAAAGAGAATAGAAACACTCCCAACATAAACATTATCCATCCAATAGTCTCAGTTGGCTCAGTGGTATCCCGGCCAATTAAAGGAAGGATTGGCAAATGTTTCCTATGTTGGACACCAGGTAGTAAATAGTTTAAGCTTTATGGGTCATATGATTTCTGCTCAACTACTCAACTCTACCATTATAGCATAAAAGAAGCTAGAGACAAAACAAAAATGAATTGTGTGTTTTCCAATAAAACTTTATTTATAAAAAGACAGCAGGCTGCATTTGACCAATGGGTTGTAGTTGTGTACCTCTCAATTATTACACGGTACCACATTCCTGGGCCACAGAATTTAGTTCAGAGAAGGACATATTATGCTATCAGATCCAATGAGACAGTTCTAGAACTCTGTGAATCTGTTGGGGAAAAAAAGACACCATTTCCACTGCTGTTGTCTGCTAGAGGAGGGAAGTTTGAAGATGTTGCCAGCCATCTTGCTACCATGAAGAGATCATCACTTAAGAATGGAACACACACTGAGGAGTACTCAGCCAGAGTTGGAAAGGGGGAATCCAATGACAATATCGAAACTCTGGATCCAAGTGAGCCCAAAGCTACATTTACCTTTGGACTTTTCACATACTTGAGCCTGCATATTCTTTTATTTACTTAAGCCTATTTAAGTTTAGTTATCTATCATTTGTAAGCAAATGAGTCATTTCATTCATTATTCAGTCACTCAAAAAACATTGATTGAATCCTTTAATATATCAAGCACTTCCCTCGGAGTAGGGAACATACCAAGGTACAAGGCAAATGAGTCCCCTGCTCTTATGATACATCCCAATAGGAACGATCAGGCAAGGAACATGTTAAATAAATTTACTGTCATCTCAGGTACTGTGGGTGCCATGAAAAGCCTGAAAGCAGTGGCTCTTTGGATAAAGCAGTTAGGAGAAACCTCTCTGAAGAGAGGCCATGGTGGAGAGGAGAGGCCAGCCACATGAAGAAGAGCATTTACCAGAGAAACTGGCAGATGGAAAGCCTGGAGCTGGCATGAGCTGGCGAGCAGAGAGCACAGCAGGAGTCTAGTGTATTTGAGGCAGGGCTAGTGAAACAAGGGGTAGTGAAGGTGAAGGTGAAGAGGCTGGTAGGGGAGCTCCACAGACCACTAAAGAGTTTGGATTTTTTCCCCCTAAGCATATTTGAAGGCCATTAGAGGATTTTTTTTTTTTTTTTTGCACATAGAATGACATGAACTTTATGGATTAAATGTGTCATTTCTGTGTTTGCTATGGAAGGAGGAAGAACGAAAGTAGAGACGTCTAGAGACTGCTGTGGTAGTCCAGGTGACAGATGAAAGTAGAGTTTGGACCAGATGGGAAGTGATGTTAGTCCTGAGCAGTGGTTTGACTTGGAATGTGTTTTCAAAGGAGAAATGAACAGCACCAACTGATGGATTATGTTGTGAAGAGGAGGAGTGGAATTTAGTAAGTGTTATAGGTTGTGGGATAAGTAACTCTAAGTGTCATTTACCGAGAAAGGAATGATTAAAAATAGAGTGGATTTGGTGGAGAGGCTGAGAATTGAGAGTATGATTTTGATTTTGTTACGGTTGAGATGTCTATGAGATATCCAAGTGGATATAGGAGTAAGCATCTGAATACTCTAGCCAAGAGTGTGGCAAACATATAAATGTGGAAATCATCAGCAAATACATTGTATTCAAAGCTGTGGAAGTGGATAGAGAAGAGGGCTGAGGACTGACTCCAGGCATGCCAGGACCTTTCCATGTATAATGGCCAAAATCAATAAGAAGAATGAGTAAAGAAAACTGAGAGTGGCCAATGAGGTGGGAATAAGACCAGAAAAGCATGGTGCCCAGATGCCAAGTAAAGAGAGGGATTGAAGGAGAGATGGTCAAGAGTATAGCAATCGTTTATGCTTTGGGATGAAGACAAAGCATTGTGAAGTAGATGTGGTACAGTGGAGGTCTCTGGTGACTCCGGAGGGAGGGGTCTGGGGCGGGGAAAGTGGGGGACAAAAGCATGTATGGAGTGGGCATAAGAGCGACCACAGGCTAGGAGACAGAAACAAGGAGTACAAGCAAGGGTTTCAAGGAACTGCAAGAGGTGTTTTGTGTAAGCGTGAGATGGTGCCAAGTGTTTCAAGGATGCTGGTCATAACATTTTGGAAAGAAAATAGAGAATTGTGGAAAATGGAAAAATGTTTTAAAGTAGGAAATTTTGGTAACAACAGACTGCAGAAGTTTCCTATTAGTATCTAGGAAGAAATATTGAAATGAAATTCCAGACTCTAACTAGTATCTACCAGAAACCCAGAACAAATATCCTTCTTTTTTTCTTTTAATTTTTATTTTATTTTAAAGATGTGGGGTACAATTCAGGGTTAGGTATACAAATGTTCATTATGCAGGTACCCTTGTTGATGAGGTGTGCCCTTCTTAATATTAAAATAGAGACATTAAAATAAAGAACAGCTGGGCACAGTGGTACATGCCTGTAGTCCCAAAAACTCCAGAGACTGAAGTAGGAGGACCTCTTGAGGCCAAGAGTGCAAGACCAGTCTGGGCAACATAGTGAGACACCATCTCTGAATAAGTAAATAAAAGATTAAATCAAGAATGTCAAGTTACTCTACTGTTTTTCCACATTGTACTAGAGTCTTTGCCAATGCATTAGATGCAAAAAATAAAACGAGATGTAATATGTTGGTGAGAGACTTTCATTATTAATGTGCTGTAAAATCAGTAGTATAATGACATGTATTAAACAACCAGTTATCTTCGAGTGTAGTTACTAACATAAATGTTGGCTGGTGTTTTTGTCTACATATAAGTAAGATGAAAGTAAAACTATTTGTTCAAACTTCACTCGTTTGTCAATATATAAGTGACTTCTTGGTTAAGTTGAAAAACAGTTTTCAAATACCGTTAAGTATATTTCCTTGATTTTTTGTGCTATTCACAATGTAATGACTATAGATATGACAAATTTAATCTCTGTCTTAGTCCATTTTGTGTTGCTATAACAGAATATCGGAGCCTGAGTAATTTACAAAGAAAAGAGATTTATAGGGAGGGTGGGAGGAAAAAAAAGAAAAGGGATTTACTTAGCTCATGATCTGTAATCAGAGAAGTTCAAGGGTGTGGCCCTGGCTTCTGGTAAGGGCCTTCATGCTATATCATAAGATGGTAGAAAAGGTCAAAGGAGCAGTGGACATGTGTGTAGAGAAGCAAAATCCTGGGGCCATCCTGGTCTTTTAACAGCCCACTCTCTCAGAAATGAATCCATTCCCTCGATAACTAACCCAGTTGTGTCAGTGAGAGCTCATCACTACCTTGAGAACAGTACCAAGACATTCATACAAGATCCACCCCATGGCCCAAACACTTCCCATTAGGTCCTACCCCTCAACACAGCCATACTGGGGATCAAATTTCAACACGAGTTTTGGTAGCGACAAATTTAAACCATATCCAAACCAGAGCAATTTTCATTATTAACCTTTCCTCTGTTAATTTAAGTCTAGGCAGTTGACAAAACAATAAATCAAAACCTGATTTGTAACATTTGCTGATTTCCTCAGTGTAAATATAGTCCTCTTGTCATGGTTGCTTTCAAGCTACCAAAGGGACTTCACCGAATGTGGAATTGGAAGAGACACACAACAGCCCACAGTTATAAAGAATTTCCATTAAGCAGGAACAACAGAAGTAGCCTCAAAAGCACAGATAATAGTAAAATATAATACAATAATTCAGACATGAGTTTTGAGCATTCATTACCTTTATTTTTATATAATTGACTTAATTGTAAATTTACATAATTTAATTTTTAATAATTGCTATGTTTAACAGCCACCTCACAAAATTCCTGAAAACTTAGCAATCCACCCTTTTGTGAACTGTCATAGACCAGTTCTACAGTGTCATATAATTGTGTATCTAGAACATCAGAGAATCAAACGAAAAACTAACAGAAACAAAATACATTTTGTTCAGTTGGTTGGCTACAAGATCAACATAATTACAAAATGTAAAATAAAAAAATCAAAGAGCAACAAGAAAAAGAAAATAACTAAGAAAAAGCCTAATCCATAAAGCACAAGGCATATATTAAGAGGAGTGTAAAACTTTATTGATTCACATTTTAAAAGCCATGAATAAATGAAGAGATTATATTATGTTTCTTCCTGGGAGTCGTTAATATTTTAAAGATGTCAGTCTTCCTCCAAAGTAATCTATACACAATTTCAATCAAAATTCTAACAGAATTCGATATGGACATTGGTAAATCAATTCTGAAGTTTGCTGGAAGAGAATGTGCCCATGAAGAAATACTTTAAAAGTCTTGCTCTTCTAGATGTAGGAACGTTCTGTAATACATTGGTAATTAAAATAGTGAGATTCTAATGTAGGAGTAATTAAATATATTGATGAACAAAGGAAAAGTTCAAAATGTCCCATCATTACAGAAGTGGGATAGAACCTGTAAAAGGAGCTCACCTCAGTGGGGAAAGCTGAGAGGATTCAAAAACTGGGTGTTGGGAAAATTGACTTTTATTTGGAAAAAGCAATCAGGTGACCATTACTCATTGAAGATGTATCCATCCATACACATCTGATTTGTGTTCTTCTCTCTATCCTATAACTTAATAAAAATTTTAAAATCTCACACCAAACTAAAAATTTAACTCCAGATACCTAAAAAAATGTAGACTTTAAAGAAAGAAATGACTTTAAGAAAACACAGGAAGTTATCTTTATCATATTGCCATGGTGAAGATTTCCTTATTAAGATACACAACCAAGAAGCATTGAAAGAAATAATGGACAAATACTTGAAAACTTACAACTATTGTAGTGCAAGAGACTTCATAATTAAAGGTAAAAAAAAAAAAGTTACAGACTAAAAAGAAATTGTTGCTATAAATATAGTAGTGAAAGGACATGTATTAACAAAATATCAAAAGCTCCTATAAGTCAATAAGAAAAAGATAATCAACCCAGTGAAAAGGAAAATCTAAGCCATCTCTATTCAGTCAAAATGTCATGTGGGCAACATATATAATTTTAAATTTTACAGTAGCCAAGTTAAAATTATTTAAAGCAATATATCTCATTATGAAGACATAAAATATTAATAAGATATATTACACCCTTTTTTCAGACCAAGTCGTTGAATTTCTGTGCATTTTATACCAACATCACAACCCAGTTCAGGGTAGCCACGTTTCAAATGCTCAATAGCCACAATTGCTGGTTCCTGCCGTTTTGGACAGCACTAGTCTAAGCAATTCACCAGAGAAATATAAATGACCAATGGACTAAAATATTCCTTCATGAATAGTAAGGAAATAGAAACAATAAGATTTCTCATTTTATCCATCACACTGACAAACATTGAAAGAACAAAAATCATTTAAAACTAATCTTTGGAACAAAGAAACTTGTTATAGGATTATCTGTAAGAGCTAAAAGGCAGGAAGAAAAGAACAAGTGAGAAGGGGAGGAAACAACTCGAGCAGCAGGTAGAGTTAGGCAGATGAGGGTGCAGTGGAGGCATAGAACCTGTGAGTTCAGATAAGTGGTCTGAAATATGGACACTGACATAGAAAGTTGTCTAAAAAATAATAGCAATAACAGTAGAAAAAACAGTTTGTGGAAAATTTTATTTGGGTTTGGAAAACATAAGTTTTTTTTATGTTTATATGGATGCATATATTTCTAAAGACGTTGAAAATGATCTGAAAGATTGTTAAGTCAAAAGTATTTGGTGGGGTGTGACAGATAGGTCTGTTGACAGTGGGAGTGGGAGCTTTCATTTTACAGTGTATACATTTTTGCAATAAGCGCATGTTACATTTGAAAGTGGAAATTTTTTTCTTTTAATGTATGGGAAGTTCAGTAAGCCACAGCTAAGAGTTCAGAGTTCCCAGCACCCACATTTCATGGCACTCCCTCAATGTTCTATTCTTGAGAAATGTCAGAGGCCATCCTGGGAGGGATAACATAGAATACATATTTATAATTATTGCAAATATTGAGGACCAGTCATTATTTTATGATAACTACAATCTAACCAGCTCAGCACTGAAGATAGTTCAGTCAATCTAAATTTTCTGTGTCATCCAGCAAATTTTCCTGAGCAGGATATGTAAGGCACTGAGAAAATATCAAGATAAACAAACTGAGAGTACTAGCTTAAAGGAACGCATACTACTTTGTGTATCATTTGATGGAACAGAGACACAAATGACTTTATTTTTCCTACTAGTAGAGTGCTCGTTTCTCAACAATCCCAATTATCAATAAAAGACAAGGTTGAGTACTTTTTGCCCTTCTCTCTTCCCCATTTTTTGGAGTCTGAAATAAAGACATGTTATTTCCAAAAAGAGGACAAAAGTCACAAACTAAGGTCAGCACTGAGATCCCCAAAATACCACCAGATGACCTGTAACAAAGCAAAGCTACATTTTTTGGAACATAGCAGGAAGAGAGAACAGCACCTAGACAGAGTCTTAGTGGTATCTCTGAAGGGGAAGGCAGAGGAGAACATTTATAGGATCTTTGAGTTTAGACTCAAGTGGTTTAAGGTGGATTTTTTGAGATAGGGAATCAATTGGGATCAGGCCAATTACAGGACATGACAGTTTGAGAGATGCACACACAGCAAGGTGAGAGCTTGAAGATGAGTGTTGGTAAGTAAACTGAGTGGTTGCCCTGGTGAACAAATTGCTGCCTGAGACCTGTTGATGTGAGAAGTTTTCTGAAGCAACAGTGAAGTAACTTACTGGTTAGTCTTCTTGGGGCAAGGTTCTTCTAGACCTAACAGCTAAGCCATGCTGAACTGGGCATTTCCATACTCAGTCTTTGACCTCAAATTCTCTCTTTTCTTGAAACCCAGTAGTTGACACAGGTGTTCTCAGTTCTTAGTACTCATAATTATGCTGTTGATGTAGCTGGTTGCAGTTCTTAATAGTGAGGAGACTAGAAGGGCCGTTAAAATTTCCTTAAAAGTTCAATGAACTCTGACTGCCCATTTTCAGATTTCTTGTTAGACACTTTGAGAAGGAAGAATTATCACACGGCAAGGAGCCCTAGCTCTTAAAAGATTTTTCTGAAAAGAGAGAAGTGAACACTGGCCAAGACTGAAGGAGAGAGAACAGGTTTTTCTCTGGATGCAATGGAGAACCCTTCAAAAATTAGTCCAAAAATGACGTGATTACATTTGTGTTTGACAAAATTCTGATGACATTTTAGAAAATAGATTAGAGAAAAGCAAGATTAGAGTCAAGAAGACCCATAAGGAGTATGCTGCAACAACCCAAAATACATGTTAAGGATAAGAATGATGAGGAAGGCTATAAGGAGTCATTCATTCATTCATTCACTCATGCATTCCTTCATTTCATATCTATCTATCTATATATTTTTAGAGACAGAGTTTCACTCTTCACCCAGGTGGTGTGCCTGGAGTCTAGTCGCATAATCAGAGTTCACTGCAGCCTTGAACTTTTGGGCTCAAGTGATCCTCCCACCTCAGCCTCCCAAGTAGCTGGAACTACAGGTGTGTGCCCCCACACCTGACTAATTTTTAAAAATTTTTTGAGGAGTCAAGGTTTTGCTATGTAGCCCAGGTTGGTCTTGAACTCCTGGCTTCAAGGGATCCCCCTGCCTTGAACTCCCAAAGTGCTGGGATCACAGGCATGAGCCACCTCACCTGGCAACCCAAATATTACTAAATGCCTATTAACTGCCAGGCACATTTCTAGGCATTGGAGATCCCATAGTAAATAGCTTATAATCTAATGTATGTTGAGGTCCTGTGATATGCCAAATACCGTGTGTTCATTATCTCAATTATTCTTCACACTGTGAGGGTGTGTGTGTATTATTATCATCTCCCCTTGCAGATGAAAAACTTGAGGGCATTGGAGGAGTGTATGAGTTGGACAAAGATTAGGGAGGTGACCAATCTGACCTCCTCTAACACAAAACGTTGGTCTGTGATCCTACAGACTTTAGGTTCTGCCTCTCCTCATGCACTGCTTGAGATCTGACTGTTAACCTCCTAGTCTCTTCTTGGAAACTTTTTGTAAGCATACACCTTTTCGCCCTTCCCTCCATGGATCTTCAGGATTCATCCTTCTCTACGGTCTTACTCCACCCATTTGTATCAAGTCCTCCAGTATGATTTTCATATTCTCCCCTCACAGTTCCACAGTTCCGTCCTTCCACCCACCACAGTGGCCATGATCCTAGCCATCCACTCCTGCATTCCTGCACCCCATTCTCCCAAATAGGACACCTATTTGGATCACCCAATTCTCCTTCTCTTTTTTAGCCCTCTCCAGTCACGGTCTCTCCGACGCTGTTAGATTTTCCCCGGTAAAGCTCCTCCTGTGCCAACTTCCTTTTCTAAAAGGCCCTCCTATTTGTGAGCGTAGGGAAAAGTCTGACATGGGGCACAAAAGAGAATGAGTGTGTTTGGCCTGTTCCTCTTACACATGACTCTCCTGGTCAGGCTAATTACAGGTTGACCACACCTCCCTGCCTTCTACTCCCTGAACATACCCAAATCCTTCCCCTCTTGGGGTCTTCAGACTTTCTGTCTCCATCCTGCCTGACAGACTTTTCCCCCAAATTACCATGTGCTGAACTTCTCCTTGGTATTCAGCTTTCAGTTTCACTGTTAACTCCTCGGGGCTTCTCCTAACTCCTCAATCCGAAATGATCCTGAATGTGTCTCACACCCTTCCAACCAGTCCCCATGGTTTCCCCTCAGAGCACGAATCATTGTCTGACATTTCCTTGCGCCTGTGTTTGTTTACTACCTCCATCCTGTAGACTCTAAGTCTTCTGCATGGTCCCCTAGCAAATGCAAGTTAAAGGAACGGTAAGGCAGCCTGCTTCCAGCCTAGACCAGGCAGCCTCTCCATCCTGAGGACACGTTCCCTGCTGTGCATTCAGCAGGCACCAAGTCAGTCCATTTCAAATCCACCCCAGGACATTTCCACCCCAGCTTTTGTCCCCAAAATCATATCTTTTCTACTAAGCAGTTCCAAAGTTTGAGTTTAGTATGAGGCGCTCTCCTTGCCATGGGTGGTCAATTTAGCCCTTTGCAGCGTTAAATTCTTTATCTCTAAAGTGAGAATACATTTTGAAATCATCACACAAAAGGGACCCCACACACAATAGGAGAAGCAAAACAGACACAAGACTTCAGGGAAGCATGAAATCAGAGGTAGAGATGTAAGGAAGAAATGTCAGAACCCTGAGAATTCTCCAGGGCTGTGGGCCAAGGGCAGGTATGGGGAGCACTGATCTCATGGTTTTAGATGGATCTAGTCTCACTTTCATATTATAGGACAGAGTAATTAAGTAGTAAGTGTTCAAACCCTCTGCAGGGCAACTAGAGGTGTTCAGGAAGTCGCCATCTAGATGACTTTTCTGTGGTTAGATACAGACCTCTTTTTTAAACTTAAAGCTGTATATCCACAGCCTCCTATAAATCACTATCAGTTCTGTCCCTATCGTAAGCATTTCTCTTTTGAGAACTTTTGTCTGCTCTGCATTTGAATGTTTGTCTTATTTTGGAGCAATCTTTCTTCTGTGAGTTCAAGACCAGCTTAGGCAACATAGTGAGGCCCCATCTCCACAATAAAATAAAATAAATTACCAGAGTATGGTGGTGCATGCCTATAGTAGGAGGCTGAGGCTGGGAATCGCTTCAGCCCAGGAGTTTGAGGCTACAGTAAACTATGATCACACCACTGCTCTCCAACCTGGGCAACAGAGCAAGACCCTATCTCTAAAACGACAACAAAAGCCTGTCAGCATCATCTCTTGCCAGTGCTATGACCTTAGATAGCCTATTTGCCCTCCATGAGCCTCCATTTCTCTGCTTAAAATATGTGTTGTAGAACTGACATGGTGAGTCATGGTAAAAACTCAGATATGATCTCAATACACCTATGACAGTGCCTGACTCAGAGCAACCTGGTAAACATTAGCCACCTCTCTTCCTCTGGGACCACAAACGGGAGCAGGTTCATGGGGCCAGCAAGGGACCAGTTCCCATGAGAGTTCTGAGGCCATGGCAGGTAGGAATCAAATCCTGGGCCACAAAAACACATACTCACTTCTGCCTGAGCCAGGGATGTGCTGCTGATTTTGCTTGTACTGTCTGTCTGTATTGTCAGAAAGTCAGGTTTTATTGGCTTACAAGGTGAGCACAGGGAAAGGCTTTCTCAAGAATCTGCTGAAGAGGAAGACAGTAAAGAGTTTCTGAACACTGGCATGAGCAACCTGGTAAAGAAGGAGATGCTCTTTCCTAGATGATGTGGAGTCTTTCACTATAGTTTTTAATAAAATGTCCCTTTAGCAATCCAGTCTCTATCTTTAGCTACAAAACCATTTTCCCCTCTTATATTTGTGGCCTCATTACCTGTGTCTTTCAGTTGAGGTTTCTTAATTGCCTAATTCTTCACACTGGAAGCAATCTTGTATGAAGTTAACGAGTACATGGTACACTAGGGATGGGAGTTTATGGCGACATTAGTTCTTAATGTATCCACAGGCTGTCTATACTCCATATGAGGCATGGCATGTTTCCACTTCCATTTACCACAGTTCTTCAAATATTCCTTCCCTTCCTTTAGCCTATATCTGCTTCTCCTCTTACATGGATGAGGAAACTCTGCAATATCATTTCAACAATGCAATCATTACAGCCATTTCATATCCCAGAAATAACAAGAAAACAGTCTTTTCCTGCCTTGCCCACTGGCATTGGGACAGAGTTCCGCCAACAGTCTTCCTTGTTTCTTTCAGAGATTCTTTAGGTCAGGGATCCCCAAGCCCTGGCCCATCCATGGCCTGTTAGGAACCAGGCCACACAGCAGGAGGTGGGCAGCAGGGTGAGCAGAGTTCCTCCTTCTGTCAGACTGGCCATGGCATTCGACTCTCACAGGAGTGGGAACCCTGTTGTGAACCACCCATGTAAGGAATCTAGGTTGTGCAACGCCTAGAATCCAACGCCTGATGATCATCTCCCCCCACACCCCCACTCATCTGTGGAAAAACTGAAGACTGGTCCCGATGCCAAAAATGGATGGGGACCGCTGCTTTGGGTAATAGGTTGTCAATTGACCAACACCTCAAGTTCCTCCCCTTTGGGGCCTGGCACGTGAGCCTTGTGAAGCTGCCTCTTGAACTCATCTCATAGATCTTATTATTACAATTTCTACAACTGATCTCTTGGGAGCTTATCAAAAATAAGAAATTGTCCTTTGACTAGTCCCACAGTTTTTCCCAGTTTTTAAGAAACATCTGTTGAATTCCATGTATCCACCTGGAACTGTAAGGAAACTGCAGACACCAGGCCAGTGCTATTTCCTCCAGCCCTGCCTACACCTGCAGACATGCTTTCTTCCCCCATCTCCTCTCTGCCTCACTTTCTCCACAATGCCTCTCTTCTTCATCATCTTTCCTTCCCACACAGGCCTGGGCCTGTTTTCTATAGCTCACATGCTGCCACTTCCTCTGAGCATCCCGATCTTTCTCCCTCTCCGGTCTAATGCCCAATTTCTCTTCACATGCCTCCAGCTCATCCATCCAGCCCTCTCGGAAGAGATGGGAGCCCTCTTCAGATGTTTCCAAACAGACAGCATATTTTTCTTTTATAAATAGAATATAAAAGAATATGCTTACTATGATTATACCATGAGGCCACACTTCATTTTAAATTTTGTATATTTTCTGCTACTATTTATGAGCCTACAGACTTTCATAAGTATTATCATAGGAAAATACTCAGAGACCATCTGTCTCATATTATTACAATAAATTGGAGTATACCACCTGGGCACTTATGTTTCAACCTTTATTTTTGTTATTCTATCTTTCTCTTGCCTTCAAAAGTCATGAAATGGAGATATTGGGCCCCATTTGCCTGTCTAATTGGTGACTAGTAGATTCCAAGTGAGAAAATAATAGTGAAAGCCTGCTAAACACAGCTAGGCTGTACAGAAATGTTGTGGGTCACTACATGACTTCTCTCTCCTGTCACATGGCAGAATTTGTATTCTCACAATATCTCTGTATTGTGATAGATTTATACCATTTTATACGATAGATTTATACTCTTTTTTATTTTAAATGTTTTAATTTTAAAGATGTGGGATACAATTCAGGGTTAGGTATACAAATATTCATTATGCAGGAGCCCTTGTTGATGAGGTGTGCCCTTCCCCTCTCCCGACAGATTCCCACTACTGCCAACCCTGCCTCCCCCCGCCGGCCCCAGCAGTTTTCTGCTACTGCCAATACTTTTCTTATAGTATTAGGATAATTGTTCAAGATTCACTTATGAGTGAGAACATGTGATACTCAGTTCTTTGTTTCTGTGATAGATCACTCAGTATCATAGACTCTAAGTCCATTCAAGTTGCTGTGAAGTTCATAATTTTGTCCTTATTTATGGCTGCGTCATATTCCATCGTGTATATGTACCACATTTTTTTTATCCTGTCCTCTTTCGATGGGCAGCGTGGTTGGTTCCATGTTTTTGCTATTGTGAATAGTGCTGCAATAAACATATATGTGTAGGTATCTTTTTCATAAAGTGATTTGAGTTCCTCCAGATATATTCCCAGTAGGGAGATTGCAGGGTCGTATGGAAGGTCGATTTTTAGATCTTTTAGGAATCACCAGACTGTTTTCCACAGAGGCTGTATTAGTTTACACTCCCACCAGCAGTGTAGAAGTGTTCCCTTTTCCCAGCATCCTCTCCAGCATCAGTTTATACCCATTTTATAGGTGAGAAAACAGGCAAGGGTTGCCCACAATCATGGTAGACCAATCATACAACTGAGAAAAGACTCCTATTTTCAATCATTCCTGTTTGATACATTTCCTACTTATTTACTTATTTTATTTTATTTTTTTTAGAGACAGGGTCTTGCTCTGTCACTCAGGCTGGAGTACAGTGTTGTGATCATAGCTCACTGCAACTTCGAATTCCCAGGCTCAAGTCATCCTCCTGCCTCAGCCTGCCACATAATTGGGACTACAGGTGCAAGGCATCATTACTGGCTAATTTTTTAAATGTTTGTAGAGATAGACTGATCTCCTGGGTTCAGGTGATCCTCCTGCCTTGGGTTCCCAAAGTGCTGGAATCACAGGTGTGAAACAACACCATGCCCAATCTCTAAACTTCCTATTTTGAAACCTGTGGAGCTGTAAGGAAAGCATACATGGAAAATATGTTACCTAATTTTTCCCAAATTAATTTGTTTTAGTGCACTACAAGCATTGCAATGTGACCTCTTAAACTATCAGCAACATGGCTAACATGTCTGTCTATGTGGAAATTAAATAATTTAAAGCACTAACCAAATACAAGGAAGATTTTGTTGTGTATCTTGCATGACCATTAGACTCAAATACACTCACTCCTGTCTTTACTCTGAATAGTCAAGGAGATTCTACTACAGGACATCCATTCCTAATCCTAACATATACGTGTAAGTATTTATTAGGCAATATGTGAAAACATATGCTTATCTGAACATACAAATTGAAAAAGAAAGGAAAATGAAGAAAATTTTAAGTCTTTGAAGCCCAGGTTAAAATATGCTTTATTGATAAATTCAGTCACCAATGTTTTTCTTTTACCAATAAGAGAAAATAATTTCCTCTAGTTAAAGAAATCACTATTCATACTATTTTGTATTATATAGTATTTTTCTTTTCAAAATTACAAGGGGTGGCTTTGCCCCTTCCCCAATAAAAATTCCTATTAGTTTTTTGACATCTTTTGTAGATAGATGGCAAATGTTAATTAGATTATTTTAAAACAAGTCTCAATAAAACCTAACATCAGTCTGTATTAACAAAGCTTTCTCTCTAATAACAATCATCACTATAGTTTGATTGATAGCTTTAAAAAGTTTTCTACCAACTGTATGTCTGACAAAGGCCTAGCATCTAGGACCTACAAGGAACTCAAACATACCATAAAGAAAAAAACAAACAGCCCCATTACAAAGTGAGCAAAAGATATGAATAGACAGTTCTCAAAAGAAGACGTATGAGCAGCCAACAGATACATGAAAAAATGCTCAGCCTCACTAGTCATCAAAGAAATGCAAATTAAAACTACACTGAGATATCACCTAACTCCAGTCAGGATGGCTATCATCAACAACTCAAAAAATAACAGATGCTGGAGAGGATGTGGCAAAAAGGGAACACCTTTACACTGTTGGTGGGAGTGTAAACTAGTACAGCCTCTGTGGAAAACTGGAGATTCCTAAAAGATCGAAAAATCTACCCTCCATATGATCCTGCAATCCCCCTACTGGGAATATACCTGGAAGAACTCAAATCACTCTATAAAAAAGATAGCTGCACACATATGTTATTCACAATATTGTTCACAGTAGCAAGATCATGGAACCAACTGTGCTGCCCATCAAAAGAGGACTGGATTTTTTAAATGGGGTACATATACACGATGGAATATAATGCAGCCATAAAAAAGAACAAAATCATGAACTTCACAGCAACCTGGATGGACACTGAGTCTACAATACTTAGTGATCTTTCAGAGAAACAAAGAACTGAGTATCACATGTTCTCACTCATAAGCGGACCTTGAACAATTATCATAATACTGTAAGAGAATGATTGTCAGTACTGGGAAACTGACATGAGGGGGACAGGGAAGTGGGATTGGCAGTAGTGAGAATCTGCCTGGGAAAGGGGGGGGCACACCTCATTAACAAGGGAAACTGTATAATAAACATTTGTATATCTAACCCTGAATTGTACCCCACATCTTTAAAATACAAAAATTAAAAGGAAAATAAAATAATAAATAGAGTTGCTTATACAATGCCAACCTTAAAAAAAAGTTTTCCTTTTTCTTATGAAGTAAAAAAAAAATTCATAAACTCAAGAATAAAGACAGAGCACAATGTGACAAATAGATCAGTAGAACCCAATACAGTCCAAAAATAAATTCACATATGCAAGGTCAATTCATTTTCAATAAAATACAAAAGTAATTTAGAGCTAAAAAAAAGGTCATTTTTTTCCCAACAAAGGTGCAGTAATAATCAGATAACCATATAAAAAAAGCACACAACTTTTTCTTTGAATCAGTTCCTCACTCTGTTGCCCAGGCTGGAGTGCAGTAGCACAATCATGGCTCACTGAAGCCTCAACCTCCAAAAGCAATCCATTTATCTTAGCCTCCTGAGTAGCTGAGACTTCAGGCACACACCCAGGTAATTTTTTTGTAGAGACAAAGTCTCACTATATTGTCCAGGCTGATCTCAAACTCTTGGGCTCAAGTTATCCTCCTGCTTTGACCACCCAAAGTGCTGAGATTACAGGCATGAGCCACTGCACTTGGTAGGGAAAAAAAAGAACTTTGATTCATACTTCATGCCATATGCAAAAATTCCTTCAAAATGAGATTATACATCTAAATATAAAACATAAAACTATAAAACATTTTTTTTTTAAGCTTTCTCAGGTTGAAGACACTTCCATAAGAAAAAGCCTAGGAGAAAAGTTTAGTAATTTCAGGTTGAACAAAGATTTATTACATCTGATCCATAAAAGAAAAAAGTGATAAATGGAACTTCATCAAAATTAAGAACTTACACTCTTTGAAAGATATTATGATAATGAAAAGATAAATCACAAACCAAGAGAAGACATCTTCAAATCACATATCTGATAAAAGTCTTGTATCCAGAACATATAAAGAATGCTCAAAACTCAATGATAAGAAAATAATCCAGTTTTTTAAAAGAACAGACACTTCACCAAAGAAGATATACAGATGGCAAAAAAACTCTCAACATCATTAGTCACTGGTAAAATGTAAAACAAAACCACAATGTGATACCACCGCATACCCATCAGGGTGGTTAAAACCAAAGATAGTGACCGTGCCAAGTTCAAGAGGATGTGGAGCTGGTGGAACTTTTATCACTGCTGGTAAGAATGTACGATGGTACACCTACTTTGGAAAGCATCATCCATGAATGTTTATAGCTGCTTTATTTCTTCAAACTGAGAACACCCAAATGTCCAAACAGGTGAACGGATAAACAAATTGTGGCACGTCTATACAATGGAGTGGTAGTTAGGCACTTAGAAGAAATGGATTGTTGATACACACAGCAACATAATTCTATTATACTGAGTGAAAGAAGCCAGACCAAGAAAAAATAAAAAAAAACCCAGCACATGCCATGGTTCCACTTGTATGGAAGTGCAAATTAATCTATAGTGACAAAAAGCAGATTAGTGGTTACCTGGGGACAGGGAGTAAGTGGACAGAGACAGGAAGGAGGAATTACAAGAGGAATCCTTTGAGAATAATAATTACTTGTATATACATTATCTTACCATAATAGTTTCAAGGGTGTATATGTATATGCACTTTAAAAAATTATAGTTTATTGTATAATCAATTATACATCATTAAACTGTTTTTTTAAAAAAGCCAGAGAGCTTTTTAATATCATATCAGTTAATCTTTCTGGGAAAAAAAATGTCAACTGTTGGACTGTAGATTTATACTTCATTTAATATTCTTTCTCCAGGCACAATAACGCTCGCCTATAATCTCCAAACTTTGAGAGGCCAAGGTGGGAGGAATCCTTAAGGCCAGGAATTTGAGGTCAACCTGGCAACATTACAAGACCCTGTCTCCATAAAAAGAATTTTTTTTAATGAGTTTGTCATGATGATGCACACCCATAGTCCTGGCTACTCAGGAAGCTAAGGCAGGAAGATTTCTGGAGCCCAGGAGTTCAAGGCTACAGTGAGCTATGATGGTGCCACTGCACTCTAGCCTAGGTGACAGAGTGAGACCTTGTCTAAAAATATTTTTAGGCTAGGGGCAGTGGGTCATGCCTGTAATCCCAGCACTTTGGGAGACCACGGCAAGAGAATTGCCTGATTCCAGGAATTTGAGATTAACCCAGGCAACATGGTGAGACATCATCTCTACAACAAATTTTTTTAAAAAAATTAGCCGAGTGTGATGGCAGATGCCTGTAGTCCCAATTACTTGGAAAGCTGAGATGGAATTATCACCTGAACCTAAGAGGGTCGCAGTAGCTGTGATTATGCCACTGAACTCCAGCCTGGATGACAGAGTGAGAGTCTGACTTTTTTTAAATGATAATTTTAAAAATAACTTAGATTAAAAATTTTTTTTTAAATTTTAGTGAAGGTTTGTATGTTGATTATTTGTCTTTATTATTTTGTTCGTATATAGTAATAGTAATGTATTTAATTAATATAAAAATCAATTTTAGCCTATATTCCAACTCTATAAATAATTAATTTTAATGCTGACTACTGTGTTTTGGCCTATTCTCTCTCTCTATTTGTATCTCTATCTCTTGCATTATTAAATTTCTAGAATGCTACTGGAACCTATTTATCTTATTCTATGTCATGTATTCATTAAAAATGTCTGCAGAGCCTGTTCTGTGCCAGACCCTTCAGTGCCTGAGCACACAGGCAAGTGGGCCCTCCCATGAAGGTGAGGGTTTACTGTTGGCTCTGTGAAGCGTGAACATCTGCTGAATTCAAATGATACTTTATTTAGGTCTTTTCTTCAGATAATGATACCATATGTTCTTTTTTAATACTTTTCTTCATCTAGAGACAATGCTATGAAAGTGAAAAGTATCAGAATGTCCATTTTAGGCAAAAGAAGAGTTATGCAAAGAAGAGTTAAGACCAACAGAAGTGAGAGGGCTCCAGGATGCATGAACAGCCCTTGGTGATAACTCGGGATTCCCCCATTGACAGCAGGCCTCAGCAACCTGAGCGCAGGGGGAGGAGTAGTGGCCCCATCCAGGCCATGATGCAGAGGGTTAAAAATAAGACAGTTGCCAAGGACTACTCAGAGAGTGCCATGGAAAGATGGGGCCACTTGCACGCAGGGCCAAAAGAGGACTGTCTCAAAATTTATTTTGAGCACACCACAGCACAATTAATAAAACATTCTAGACACCCCCTCCTCCACCGTCTCCCTTGAGACGCTCAGAACCAACCGCCCCCACCCTACCCCACCGAGTCGGGTCAGACCAGCTGGTCCCTCCGGAGGCTTGAAGGTGGCCGCCGTTGCCGCAGCCGTCGACTTCCTGGGCCCATGCCCCGCTGCAGCATGGACTATCTGACCAGGTTCACGGTCAAGAGAGGCCGCCTTCTGCGGGGCATGGCCAACCGCCTGTGGGGGCTCAGGGGCGGGGGCAAAGCCCGGCAGTGCACTTCCAGGATTACCTGAGGGAGCCCGCCCAGGGGGATCCCAGGCGCGGGTCGCTGCCCACCGGCCCCTGGCGCCGTCCAGCCCGGAGGGACCCGAATTTTTGTCTATGAAATTAGGAAATGAAAAGGGGAGAGGGATACATTTTGTTTCTGCTCTAAAGGACATCAGCCAGATGTAGATTCCTCTTAAAGGAGAGAGACGGGGCAAGATGGTGACAACATAGGTGAACTGGTGAGATTCTCTGAAGGACCAAGACTGCATACTGCTGAATAGACAGACTGTAAAGCAGAGGGAAAAGTGAACAAAGCCAGAAGACCCTCATAAGGAAGAACAGGTCATTGCAGAAGAGAAATAAAAGCAACCCCACCTTCCCTTAAAAAACAGAATTGAAGAGGGGGAGGGAAAGGGGGAGAGGGGGAAAAATCTACAGAAATGAAGAAAAACCAAAAGAAGAGTATGGGTCTCTCCCAGACGCCTGGGAGAGCAGACACTGAGAAATCTGACTTTGGAATGCAAACAATGAAAAGTCCCCAGAATGAAGGGTCTCAAACTGCAAATGTAGATATCAAAACAATAATGGAGAGATTAAAAAGAATTGAGGAGACACAAGAAGAAACTAGGAAGGAGCTGATATCTGAGATAACAGTAATAAAGAATACTGTGAATGAAATAAATAACAAATTGATAAGCATGGAAAGCAGAATTACCCAAGCAGAAGAAAGAATCTCAGAGCTTGAGGACCAAAATATAGAAATAACCCAAACTCTTAAAAACACAGAAAATAAGCTCAAAAAGGCAGAACAAAACCTTCAAGAGATGAGTGACTACCTCAAGAGGCCTAACCTAAGAATAATCGGACTCCCTGAGGCAGAAAGAGAAACAGAGACCACATTGGAACAAACTTTCCATGAGATCATTCAAGAAAACTTCCCTTATCTAATCAGTGATGCAAAAATTCAAACACAAGAGATTCAGAGAACCCCCGCAAGACAACAAATGAGAAGACCAACTCCTAGACACATAATAATTCGCCTAAATAAAGTAGGCACAAAAGAAAAAATCCTAAAGGCAGCAAGAGAAAAAGGCCAGATCACCTACCATGGAAGACCAATCAGAATAGCAGCAGATTTATCTGCAGAAACCCTGCAGGCTAGGAGAGCTTGGAGCCCTATCTTCAAAGTCCTAAAAGATAAACAATTTCAACCAAGAATAACCTACCTGGCCAAGCAAAGCTTCATCAGTGAGGGAGAATTAAAATCATTCCCAGATATCCAATCCCTAAGAACTTATGCTGCCACCAAACCATCTCTACATGAAACACTTAAGAAAGTACTAAACACAGAAGAAAAGGAAAAAAGAACAATGTTCTTCACAAGAGTACAGGGAAAAGAATAAAATATACACGAACCAACCCCAAAACCAAAAGAAAGACAAAAAAAAGAAAAAGAAAAAAGAAAAAACCAAGTGGAAGAACAACAACTCAATAAGAACTCCATGATAGGGACGAACTCTCACATTTCAATAATTAGTCTGAATGTGAATGGACTAAACGCACCACTGAAAAGACATAGAATGACAAAATGGATAAAATATCACCAGGCAACAATATACTGCCTTCAAGAGACCCATCTCACTAGAAAGGACATACACAGACTCAAAGTAAGAGGATGGGAAACAAATTTTCAGGCGAATGGAACACAAAAGAAAGGAGGAGTTGCGATCCTAATTTCAGACAAAATACCATTTAAGCTATCAAAAATTAAAAAAGATACAGAGGGCCACTACATAATGATAAAAGGTTCACTCCATCAACAAGAAATATCTATCCTAAACATATATGCACCCAACATAGGTGCACCAACATTCATAAAGCAACTTCTAGGAAAACTAAAGAAAGACATTGACTCTAACACCATAATAACTGGGGACTTTAATACACCACTCACAACCTTAGACAGATCATCAGGACAAAAAATCAGCAAGGAGATTCGGAACCTCAATGAGACTCTGGACCAAATGAACACTCCATCCAAAGACCACAGAATACACATTCTACTCATCATCACATGGAACATATTCTAAGATCGACCACATAATTGGACACAAAT
>NW_007252327.1:608597-609550 GCF_000164805.1 Carlito syrichta
CAGAAGGCCACTACATAATGATAAAAGGCTCAATCCATCAACAAGAAATATCTATTCTAAATATATATGCACCCAACATAGGTGCGCCAACTTTCATAAAGCAGCTTCTTGGAAAACTAAAGAAAGATATTGGCTCTAACACTATCATAACTGGGGACTTCAATACCCCACTCACAACCCTAGACAGATCATCAGGACAAAAAATCAGCAAGGAGATCCGGAACCTCAATGTAACTTTGGACCAAATGGACTTAATTGATACCTACAGAACACTCCATCCAAAGACCACAGAATACACATTCTACTCATCACCACATGGAACATATTCTAAGATCGACCACATAATTGGACACAAATCAAGTATAAGCAAATTTAAAAGGACTGAAATTCTGCCATGCACCTTTTCGGACCACAGTGGAATAAAAATAAACATTGACACCAACAAAGTCCCCCCAAAACCCACAAAGACATGGACACTAAACAGCATGATGCTAAATAACTCCTGGGTCAATGATGACATCAAAACAGAGATCAAAAGATACCTGGAAACAAATGAAAATAAAGAAACATCTTACCAAAATCTCTGGGATGCCTTAAAAGCTGTAATAAGAGGGGAATTTATATCCCTACAAACACACTTGAGGAAAATGGAAGGAACAGAAATTAACAACATAACAAGCCACCTAAAAAAGCTGGAAAAGCAAGACCAAAAAAACTCTAATTTCAGCAGAAGAATCCAGATCACCAAAATAAAAGCCCAAATCCAGGACATAGAAGACAAAAATATAATAGAAAAAATAAATGAAACAAAAAGCTGGTTCTTCGAAAGAATAAACAAGATCGATGGTCCCCTAGCTAGACTGACCAAGAAAAAACGAGAAAAAAACCAAATAAGCACAATCAGAAACACAAAAAAAGAAGTCACATCTGACCCTGAAGAAATACAAAAGATC
>NW_007252327.1:609570-610417 GCF_000164805.1 Carlito syrichta
CTCATCCATCATGACCAAGTAGGCTTCATTCCTGGGATGCAAGGGTGGTTCAACATTTGTAAAACCATAAATGTTATTAAATACATCAACAGATGTCAAAACAAAAACCACATGATTATATCATTAGATGCAGAAAAAGCTTTTGATAAAATCCAGCACCCCTTCTTGATAAAAACCCTTGAACATCTAGGCATACGGGGAACATATCTCAAAATAGTAAAAGTCATCTACGAGAAACCCACAGCAAGCATACTCCTAAATGAACAAAAATTAGAACCATTTCCCCTGAAAACTGGAATAAGACAAGGATACCCACTCTCACCCCTCCTGTTAAACATAGTATTGGAAGTCCTGGCTAAAGCAATCAGAGAAGAGAAGGCAATCAGGGGTATCCAAATAGGAAAAGAGGAAATCAAGTTAGCTCTCTTTGCAGACGACATGGTTGTATACCTTGAAAACCCAAGAGAATCTGTCAAAAACCTCCTTACACTGATAAAGACCTTTGGTAAAGTCTCAGGATACAAAATAAATGTACAAAAGACAATCGCATTTCTCTACACCAATAATAAACAAACAGAAACCCAAATAAAAAACACAATTCCATTCACAATAGCCACAAAAAAAATGAAATACCTTGGCATCTTCCTAACCAGAGACGTGAAAAACCTTTACAAGGAAAACTACAAAACACTGCTCAAAGAAATCAAAGTTGACACAAACAAGTGGAAAAATATTCCATGCTCATGGATCGGAAGAATCAACATTTGTGAAGATGTCCATCTTACCTAAGGCAATCTACAAATTCAATGCAATACCCATCAATTACCAGCACATTCTTCTCAGACCT
>NW_007252327.1:610686-611453 GCF_000164805.1 Carlito syrichta
CAAGGGAATAGAATTGAGATTCCAGAAGCAAAACCTCAATTTCTCAACCAACTCATCTTTGACAAAGCCTCCACCACCTACCACTGGGGAGAGGAGAACCTGTTCAGTAAATGGTGCTGGGAAAACTGGCTGACCACATGCAGAAGATTGAAACAGGACCCCTATCTATCCCATGCACAAAGGTTAATTCCAAATGGATCAGAGACCTAAATGTAAAACCTCAAACCATAAGAACCTTAGAAAATGAAGGAAAAACCCTCATGGAAATCGGAACTGGCATCCAATTCCTGAACAAAACCCAAAACCCACAGCTCATAAGAGAGAAAATAGACAAGTGGGACCTTATTAAACTGACAAGCTTCTGCAAAGCCAAAGTAACCATCAAGAGAGCAGGGAGACAGCCTACAGACTGGGAAAAAGTATTTGCCAACTCCAGGTCCGACAAAGGCTTAACATCCTAGATCTACAAGGAACTCAAACGTGCTGAAAAGAAAAAAACAAACAACCCCATTATAAAATGGGCAAAAGATATGAACAGAGGAAAGGAAGACATCCGAGCAAAGGAAGACACAAAGGATGTCTTCACAAAGGAAGACATCCGAGCAGCCAACAAACACATGAAGAAATGTTCACCCTCACTAATCATCAGGGAAATGCAAATCAAAACCACACTGAGATACCACCTAACCCCAGTCAGAATGGCAATTATCAACAACTCAAAAAATAACAGCTGCTGGAAAGGGTGTGGTGAAAAGGGAATACTTCTA